>NW_007578216.1:9844-126275 GCF_000690725.1 Stegastes partitus
GCTATATTCTCATCCCTACTCTCACCCCAACCGGTCGAGGCAAATGATCGCCGTCCCTGACTCTGGTTCTGTCTAGGGGTTTTTTCCCCTTCCCCATTTTTGGTTCCTTCCCAGCACCACCAACTGCTTGCTCATACTGAATTCAAAGACAACTTTGGATTGTTAGGTTTTCTTTTCTCTGTTTAAAATCTGTAAGGTCTTCACTTTACCTTCAACTCAAGTGCTGTGAGATGACATGTTGTGAATTGGCGCAATATAAATAAACAATAATTGAATGAAATGGTGTCACATTCTAACATCAGACACTGCACTAGCTGATATTAGTACTTTGTGCATGTTGCCAAAGAGACTTCAATCAGCTGCTAACTACTGACAATGCAACCCGCGAGGCTCACTGAACATGAACTACAGTAACAGTGTTCATCCACTGCAACATGGCTCATCAGTGTGTTTATTGACAACACTTGAACATTGTGGCTCAGAAAAAAAACAATGTATCAGCATAAAGCTATACAGAATGCTTATTAGTAGGATACTTCATTGAAAAACAGAATCAGCAGCCTTCTCCTTTAAAGCTGCATCAACTGATTTTTGGTCACTAGGGTGCAGCACAACACTTGCCTATTGCTCTGTAAGGAAGTTGTTATGACAATGAAGCCCACAAACAGTTGCATATTTAAACATCGAGCAGACACAGAGCAGCATTAGAGTCAATTTAAACACACATTTCTAGTTACGTGACAAATTTTAGTCTAATATTCACTCGCCTTTAAGCTGCTTTTGGTCTAAATGCTCCTATTATGATCATTAGTTAGTTGCTCGCCTATGTATGCCATTTTGGGTTAGACACACAATGGGTTTATCAGAGCTTTTTTGTTGTAAACAGCTGCATTGTGACGAAGACAGAATCAAAATATAAAAGCTGTGGGAAATGAAACCTATGCAATGAGCAGTGACATCCAAAATGTTCTGTAAAATGATGATGCTGATGATAATTCTCTTGGAATTCACACTGCACATAGTATTTTTTTCATTCTTTACATATAGAATAGTGCAGCTTTATACATTTAGCATACTGTTAGGACCATCTGAGCAGAAACCTCACTTACCTTCACAGACCATAGTAGGTCCTCTCCACAGTCCATCAGCTCCACATACAGAGCTGTTGTCTCCCATCCTCCACACAAAGCCGTCATCACAGGCAAACATGGCCACATTGCTGTATGTGGTTCCTGTGACTGACAGCAGCACCGTGTCCTCCACTGAGGCTGGCAGGCCACAGTCCACCACTGAGGGGGGCAGGAGAATACAATATTCAGGTTTACATCCAGCTTTTCTCCCACTGACCATCTGCATATTCTCACATTCAGGAAGGACTTTCATAATTATACCAACCAGATAATAGTCTGGCACATACAAACTGAAGGGTACACATATTAGTATTAAAGCAGAACTTAGTTTGATCGTATTTGCAATTAACTCCAAGTACTTTCTTCTTTGGGTTTGCATTACAGCTGACAAACACAATAGGAGTGTTTTGTCTTTCACAGTGAAAATCCATTACTCTTTAAAAGTGAAATAATGTTCTATACCCATATGTAGTTCTTGGTAGGAATATCCAACACCGATTGACGCAGTTTTACCTTTGCAGGAAGCTTTGTCCCTCATTGGGTGAAAAGGCTCAGCTCCATCATGGACTCTGTATCCCACCTGGCAGCTGCAGTCAAAACTGCCCTCAAGGTTCCTGCACTGACCTCCGTCTCCACACAGCCCTGTGATCCTGCACTCGTCAATGTCTACACCACCAAAAGTAAAGGAACACGTCACATAAAAACAATAATGTCACAATTTTATAAAGTAGCTTTTACAGGCAAAGGCCCAGTGTGTAATTTCTGCCTGCTGAAATTGTTTCCACTCTGCTCGGATTTACTGTGATTGAGATCTAACAGTTTACAGTGGACAACAGTACATCACATCAACACACTGGAAGCATTAAATGTAGAATTACATAGTTGAAAACCTTCCAATTTTTAGCCTACAGTGTTAATATCTTATGTGTGACTTTAAAAAGGCCCAGGTCCATGCTAAGCTCACCCTGGCAGTGGGTTCCATCGTTTGGGATGAAGATGTCCATGCTGTTAGAGGGGCTGTAGCCAGGCGAGCAGGTACAGTGGTAGCTGCCAAATGTGTTGTGGCAAGTGGTGTGCTGCCCGCAGATCTTACTGGCTCCTATCTGACACTCATCTTTGTCTGGAAGGAAAACATAGACAAAAAGTGTTGAAATCATTAATCTCCTTTCCTTCTTTAATAAGTCAAAATTATTTCTATGAAACAGGCCTTTCACAAAAATTAAAATGGTGTTTTGTGCAGACATTCTTGTTGCCCATTGGATGGTTCCTGCTGACTTTACTGATCTTCTGTATTGTTTTTAGTTTATTTATTTTTTTTATCTAGCATCATTTGCAGGATTAAATTTTTGTTTTTTAAGGTAGTGTCTGATCAATTGTTAAATGAATTAACAACATTAACACGCTCTTGGTTTCCAACAACAATAGTGATCCCTGACTTTCTATTGGTTTAATAGTTTAGTTTATGACTGGATACATGTTACACTGAATTTCTGTCAGTGTCACATTTACTTTGTTTAGTGCTACTTAACACATTGGTGAGCTAACATGCTAAATTAGGATATGTTCATTGTGAGTATATTAACATTATGACTTTAGCTTTTCAGCTGACATGACAAATTTTTACCTATTGAGCCAACATGAGGAAACAATATCCTTTATTTGGAGCTGTGTTTGTTGTAATTGTGTCCACCTGATAAGTGTAAATCTAATGTTGACCTTTTAGCTTTATTTTGCTGCTAAAAGTTTGACTATGTTTACTGGTAAGTTGACAGTTTATGATGTTTATATTTGTGCATAATTGTTTGAACAGATGAACTTGGAACCGTCAGGCATCTGGAAATTGTACCCAAGGATGAACCAGACTTCTGGACGTCCACAGTTCTCTTCCTGATATCTTGGCTGATTTCTTTAGATTTTCCATGTGCAGTGTGTTTGAAGTGTGCCTTAAAAGTGTTGTCAATTAACCTATCAAAAGCTTCCAAAGCCATGACATCATCATCTGGGCTTTCCCAAATAGTTTGAAGGCATAGTAATCTTAGTGTATGTAAACTTCTGACTTTGAAGAAAGTAATAAAAAACTTTGAAAGATTTCTCTCTCTCATTATTCTGGCAGCTAGCAAATAGAAATAATGTTGGTAATCCTAATTGACCTAAAACAGGAAAAGTTTAGTCTGATTTAATGTCAGATAGTGAGAAAAAAAAGATTTTATTTCTTTTTATACAGTATATGTAAACTTCTGGTTTCAACTGTATGTGCTGCTGCTGAAAATGACCTGATGAGGATGGTGAGAGGAAACAACACAGTAAAACTGCAGGTGGTGAAACCTAAATAATGAGCCAAAAGTCTTTAAAAAGCTTAAGCGGTGTATAGATAATGGATGGATATTTATTTGATCTGTTGATCATTCATTTCTAAACATTAACTTGATTAGCTTTAATGAGAATATTTGATATGTGGAATTATATTGCATTAATTCCCCCTAAACTGTAAACTTAACATTTGAACTTGGACAGCGGATCTCAGTGTAAATGGTTTAAAATGGAGAAAAGCACTACAGGTTGACATGTAGAAGTTTATCATCTAATTTTACATAAGTAAATACACACACTCAAACACGTTTTTTTTTTCCTACCTTGACAGAAGGCTCTTCCATTTCCGACAAAGCCGTACTTGCAGTTACAAACTTTGCCCGAGCCATCTAACTTGTCGTCACACGTGGCATTAACGTGGCAGCTTGCACACACATCCAGCAGAGGTTGGCCCTCTGCTGGCACACCTGAGAGGATAGAACAGCCACAAGTCTGCTTTTAAACGGTTCCCTAATTGTCTCGTGTATAAAGATGTTAAAAATGTAAATTATATTTTAAAAATCCCCAAATCTGAATGACTGAGGGAATTTTTTTTTCTTGTCTTCTCACCTGCAAACACACAGAGCAGAAAAAACACAATCATCGCTCTGTTTCTGTCATCCATCCTCCCTGAGAGTCTCCTTGCCGCTGTCTTCAATTCAACAGACGCTCAACCTCCTCATCCCCATCGCTGTTCTTTTTTTTTTCTTCATTTTTGTACTTCCTTCTTGTGGACCATTACGGCACTGAGCTTGTTTGATAACCAGAAGTGAGAGGACGCGATGAGTGGGTGTGCTGAGAAACAACTTCTTTTCTCAATGGTCTTCTTGCAGCTGGTGGTTTTGTGGTTTCATCTGTTACTATTCCCATGTGCTGATGATACGTTCAGTGCTCCCTCTGGTGAACTGCACAATCATACTGCGGTGGCTGATAACAGCTATATTTGGCCCGACGACCCTGCTGGATTCCCCCTTACAAACATCCGTCATTTTGAAACTGTGTGCACATTAGCTGCATCGTTACTATGTTTGCACAAAAATTATAGCTCAGTCTTACAAACTATGTTATTCAACTGGGATAACTTTAGTGAAGCAAACTTTTATAAATATTCCAGTGCAGTTTAGCCTCGTTTTAGTGTCAGATCAATTAATAAAGACTAACATCGAATGTACAACTGCTGTTTTAAGTCAATGAAACCAGCAGTGTCCACACTGGTGACAGCTAAGACCAGAGGCTTTATGTTTTCAGGTTACTGCCTGACCCTCCCTTTCGTGTGAATGCTTTATCACTTAAACCCATTGAGATTTGGCACAAACGTCTGTGTGGACTTGAGGACTGATTAGATTTGTTGATCAAAGGTCAAAGGTCAGCATGACACTTTTCACCATTCAAAGATAATACATGAACTATGACAACATTTCACACAAACGTCTAATAGGATAAAATGATCAAGTGATGACATTTTATATCCAAAAGTAAAAGGTCAAATTCACCGTCACATCATAATGTTTTGTGGAAACACATTTTTGGACATTATTCAATGCCGTAATTCAGGAACAGAGGTTAAAATAGTTACAATATTACACATATCTCATCATATATTAAGTCAGATATTGATTTGGTGGCACTAATCTTGGCTGTCCACCTACTAAATTCTTGTTTCATTATATATATATATACACATATATGCCAGTCTGAATAGTTAAAGGATATAAACTGTAACTTCTCTGGTTGGTGGAGGCGTACAACCACAAGGCAGTAATTCTAGTTTGTTGTACCACAGGGTCTGGAGTGGGTGTTGGGGGGGTGTCAGCAGGAGATAAGTTTGGTGAGCTCCTATCTCTGTGCCCAGCAGGGTCCTAACTGGGGTTTTGCTGTCACTCAAACCAGGAGCTGGTGTCTCATAGCTGTGTCTGCTGGACTGGACTGATTAACTGTGCCTCAGAGAGGCCTGCCCCCAAACCTCTCTGTCCAAACCTACGTCTTTGTGTGAACCCACATCTGGAACTGGACTCCACAAAGTTGGTGCAAATAAAAGTTGTCTCCTCAATTATTGTCATCTGGAAGCTAATGCTATTATTTTAGGTTTTAAGTTCCCAGTGGCTGTAATATTTCTGCATTGTGGTATTTGTACATGATGTCTTTTGTCAAACATGGCTATTAATCATTTCTTCATCTACAGTACGTAATCGCGAAACCTCTCATTCAGTCAAATACTTTGAACAAACGGCCACAGAGATGTATGAGATGGAAAAGGCTTTGTTTTTTTAAGGAAGCTGTCAATGTGTTGTCAAATGTGAATAGAAACATAGATAATTTCATTTTGCTTTTATAACTTTACTCAATGTCAGAAAAAGATGGCTGCCCTCAGGAATCTCTTGTGTTGAATAAAGATCAAATAAATGAATAAACCTACACTCCATAGACCTGAAACTGTTTGAGAAACAGGATTTTGTTCTGTCTTGGGATTTGAAAGGACAAACTAGCCTTAAACCACAACCATCATGTGAGAGGCAGCTGCAGGCATCTCCTGCTGGTCGCTGCCGGAGGCATAGTGACGTCACTCCAGAGAAGTAGAAGTGAGTCGCGGTGGATAGAAAAATTAGCAGCACCCCAGGGTGATATATCTACACACATACTGGTCCTCACCAAAACACATTGGTTGTATCTTTGAGAGCTAACAAATGCACTGAATGCATTTCCTTCTTTGGATGACTAAAAATGACACCGCTACATCCAGCTAACTGGCCTTCTCTCCTCTGTGCTGCTTTTCTTGGGGCACTGCTGTGCTCTGTCTTTTATACCACCTCTGTCAAGTGTACTAAAGGGAAATAGCATGGAACTAGTGTTAGAATTGTGTGTTGCTTTTCATACATGCTTGTATGTCAGAGCATGTCCAAAACAACAGGTCTTGTGGGGTGTTCCTGGTATGCAGTGGTTAGCACCTACCAAAACTTTCCAAGGACAACTGCTGAACGATGACAGTCATCTGCTCCTAAGGCTCACTAATGAACATAGGGACCCTGCAGTGGCAGTGTGTTGCTCTGGGTAATGTTCTGCTGGGAAACTTCAGGTCCTGGCATTCATGCAGATGTTATTTTGACACATTTCACCAACCCAAACATTACTGCAGACCACTTACACCCCTCATGACAGCAGTATTCTCTGATCGCAGTGGTAATGCTCTCTGCCATGATGCAAACAATAATGAGGAAGTGTTGGACAAACAGTTCAAGGTGTTTACTTGGCCTCCAAATTCCCCAAATCTCAGTCTGACTGACCATCTGTGGGATGTGCTGAAAAACAAGTCTGATGCATGAAGACTCCACCTCCCAACTTCTGGGACTTAAAGGATGTGCTGCTAACGACTTAATGCCTGATACCACAGAACACCTTCAGAGATGTATTGTGTAGGTCTTAATGTTGCGGTTGGAGTCATTTCGCATCTTGTGTATAAACAAAGTAACATATCTAACTAGACACAAAGTTTAATTAAAAGTTTTTCTTTATTTGATGTTAGCACCTGATCATTCAAGACCTTCTGCATAGTTATCACAAAGTCTGTCATTCAGATCAAATATTACAGAGACATGCATTTTCTAGTATCAAAATGTTATAATAGACTTCAGAAATATGTCTGATAAACTTGGAAGGATTATCTAAATGCCTTTCTGTGAATACAAATCAAGCAGAAAGTACTATACCTCTCAGCATACATACCATACAGTTCAGATTCAGAATAAGCAGGAAGTTTTACTAATATTCTGTAAAATCCATGCCAGGAAATGTTGCTTCTTTCCCCCATTAAAAAAAGTTGACCATAGGGTTTAGCACACAGAGGTCTCCATGAGAGTTTTACAAATCTTAAATAGACAAATTACTGCAGGTTCCAAACCTTAGACTTCCCTGCGGGGTCATAAAAGGGTGCAGAAGCAGCAGTGTTTCTTTCCATGTGCAGTCTCAGCCTCCTCAGGTGGAGGTACTTCAGGGGCTGAAGATTCCTCCTTACACTCTGAAACTGAACAACTGGAGGTGGACAGCAGCCTCCCACACACCAGATCAGCAGCTTTTCCATCCATGACGGACAAATCTGTTACAGTTTTCTCTCTGAGTGACATGTCTCCATCATCATCGTCGTCTATGAGCACAAACTCCTTGAGGTAAATCATCCCCACCCCGTGCAGACTGTGGTTCTCCACTGATTCATCCATGGTGTGGGCATCCACAAAGGTCAGAGTGGAAGTCTCTGTCAGGGTCTCGTGTGGGTCTGTGGAGTTGTCCTCCGTCCCTGAATATGCTTGGCTGCTTGAATCCATCATCCATGTGGAGTTCCTGAAAACACTCTCGTCTTTCATGTTGTACTTTTGTTCTCGGTTGTTGGAGATGATGTCTGCCACACTAGACATCCTGCCTGTACCACCTGTGACCTGGTCTCTCCTGGCCTGAGAACCATTTTCTGTAACATGGCCGTTCCCAGGAAACATCTTAAAGCCCACCTTCTGGTAGTCATGGTAGACCTGCACACTGCTGCTCCCTGTTGGGGAAGAGAGGGGGATGCTGGCAGCGTCGATTTTTCCTTGCTTCTTCATGTATTTTCCCTTGTCCCACTGAGACAAATCAGAAAACTGGAAGTTAATACTTGGCTTTGGAAAGTGCAGTTTGTGTGTGTGTGTGTGTGTGTGTGTGTGTGTGTGTAGTTAACTTTAAGAGGTGGTTAAATGCACCAGAAAACAACTAAGTACATTTTGCTATTTTTTTCCCCAACAACCAAAAATCCCTGAATTGTTCACGGTTGCACCACTCTAATTCCAGTGTTTGTACCTGATACAATCCTTAATAAAACAGTCTTTCTCTTTATAATAGCATATGATAATTATAAGTGAAAAGGATGGGGAATAGTGAATTGTATTAACTGAAAGCAACCTCTGCATGTATTCTATTTTTTGTTACCCTGTGCTTCTATTGCTCTGCTTTCAACATAAGGCTAACCTTCCAGGACACCAGGCATGTGTCATACCTTACTTTAGTTTATGTTGCTTTCAACTTTTGCTTGTTACCAAATAGTCATCCGTTTAGGATTTTTGGATTGTTTGGATGAAGTTCTATATAGGTATAGGTCAGGTATTTAATTTCCTGTCACTCACAAATATCCATTCATAATGGTGCTATAGCGGAAAAGTCAGGAGAACACCAAGACTGTTGAGAATCCTCCTCTGGACACCATGAATATCTGTGCCAAGGTTTCTGCCAATCTATCTCATGGATGTTGAGATATTTAACAGAATGAATTAAAACTTTGCCCTTTTAGTGGCAGTACAGGGAAGTCAATAATGAGGAAAGTCAATAATTTTCTCTGGGGAACATGAATACAACATTTCATGCAAATCCATCCAATACTTGTTGGGTAATTACAGTCTGGATCAGTTGATCAGCCAACAGTACCATACATAGAGCCATGCTGCTAATCTGGTCAAGAAGAAGCCATTCCCTTTTTTTGTTAGTCAGACGTTAAGAAATCTGAATCAGAATCTGTTTTATTGCTATGGTACAATGTATGATGAAACTGCACCTGACTTTGCTAGCATTTTAGGACAAGCAACAAATTAAAGGCGTCACATAACCAACCAATTACCTAGTCCATCATGAAACTCAATAACAGCTTCTTTGGCAATGCTTTCA
This sequence comes from Stegastes partitus, assembly GCF_000690725.1. Lineage (NCBI taxonomy): Eukaryota > Metazoa > Chordata > Actinopteri > Pomacentridae > Stegastes > Stegastes partitus. The sequence continues at coordinate 19,003 of NW_007578216.1, forward strand.
ACACATTTTGAATCAAGCCTTGTAGAACTAATATGAGTGAAGATTTAGCAACTGGACTTATTAGTCTTTTTGCCTTAGCTTTGCTCAGAAACAGTGACGTACGTGAAGTTTTGTTGCATATGTCATAGAACAAAGGGCTACTATTCCTTCATCAATGTGACAGCACCTTTCTGATGCAAGAAATAAATAGAGTATTAAAGTGATAGTACAGTTTGCTATGTGGCAGCGTGACAACGTAGTACAGCAGTGATCAAACAAGCTCATTCATCCAGTAAAAGCTGAACAAAGCCAAACTCTAACCTACGTATGAATGCTAAACAGGAAATGCAGGCTTGCCTTTGTCTCTTGGAGAGGTGTGAAAGTGAAAAGGAAAACTGAGAAAATATCTGTTGACCATTGAAATGACATTCATGCTTTTCCAAAATTTCCTCATGGTGCTCAGCTGAGTCAAATTCTGGACTAATAGCCATCTGAAGAAGCTTTATTTAACAAATGTTAGCATTTTGCACTAATGTCTTTAGGTATTTCCTTTCATTTTTGCACCTTCGTGTTGTTTTTCCATTACAAATACCACATGCTCTGACAGATAATTTTATCCAACTGACCCCTAATACACATGGTAGTATTGTGCAGTTGCAGCATTAATGTTATTCACATGTTTAACTAACACAGTAACTGGGGCAGGTAACAGTAAGTGCAGTAAAATTGTTTCATGAACAACAGTGGACCAGTGAGAAAGAACAAGCTGTCATTTAGTATTGGCCTCTCTGAATAAATAAATGAAGCTGGTACTTTTAAAAGAAGCAAAAAATAACTTGAATTCCCCAAGGAGCAGCTCTTTGAAGATGGAGACAGACGAATTCCTCTAAAGTGCTCCAACCAGGGAAGGAGAAGAACACACCTTCTGCTTTCCCTCCCCCACACTGAAGCATTTCAGATCAAGTGATGAAAGCGTCTCTCTTCAGAACATTTAATTTCATTTTAAGGTATCCTACAAATCTGGTATCAGCACTGTGGTCTCACAAAGTTAAAACTCTGAACGATACATCTTTAAGGGAAAATTTAGCTTCATTCACCTAAACTAGAACACATGTGACAGACAAATCAAGTTAGAACAAATTAGATATTTACACACTAAATAGTCTATAAGAGGAAGACTTAAAGGGGAGTGTTTCCAATTGATGGCTCTACATGCTGAATACACTGCACTCTGTACGGGAGCTCAACTAACTGACCCTCTTACACTCCACTGACTCATATGCATGACAGAATCGGGACTCTATAAATGAATAATAGCAGCAATGTACATGTTCAAGCGAGCGTCAGCATGCTCCACTCCAGCTTGTAGTGGTGACTGAGAAAGAACAGATGAAAAATACATACGATTTTAAACACAGTCATTGCATTATCGCCTCAGTTTGCACATGGTTGGTGACTGTTTTTGTCTCAGCAGGGACCACAGGCAGCCTGACATCTGCTTTAACTGTGGCAGGGGCACAGCAAGGAGAAACCAGACTGTAAATGTGTCCGATGTGCTCTGAGTTTTCTATTTCTGCAGAGAGCAAGATATCTGGACAGTATTTTTTGGGCTGCTGTCGGTCACAAATATAGTTCAGTCCATCTCCCTCCTCTATAAATACATTATCTAACACTGATATATCAAACACACGTGATGTAACAAGAATAGATACAGAAATCTACATTTTCACACAAAAAAACCCCATCTCAATTTAAATAGTAATAAATGTCTTTACCTTAAAGCCTGTCACGGTTGAACTCTTTCCCAACTTGCTGTAATGAAATTCACATGGCAGGGACGAGATGAGCCGGCGAGCCTCCTTCTGATCTGCTGCACATCTGGTGAGACTGATTTCTCCTCCGTGTGGACAACTATAAACAGATTCTTCACACAGGCCCTCCCCTCCTCTTGGAAACTACAACTGCTCAGTGTGTGCAGGGAGGCAGTCACTGAATGCTCCTCTGATTACAATCACACCAGCATGATGCTGGCTTTTCTCATTAGTTTAGCTTTTGCTGAATCTCAGATAGAAACATCCTCATATTTATACAGTTGCATATAGCAACATCTGGCAACAAACTGTATCTCCAGATTATTAAGTATGATATTCAGTTCTGGGGGAGCTGTTTTCATAAAATGAGAAGGAACCACAATATAAAAAAGTTAACATATTAAGAAATACATTTCATGCAGAAGGCACAGAGTTTGAAATGCTTCCTCCACCAAATAAAGAATTTAATTGATTTAAAATTTAAAAAAAATAGTATTGCACTGATGTCATGTCTGAGACACACAGCAAACCTTCTTGCCACAGCTCACATTGATGTGCCATCCTGGATGAGCTGCACTACCTGAGCAGCTTGTGTGGGCTGTAGATACTGCCTCATGCTACCTCTAAGGCTGAGAGCACTGACAAAATGCAAAAGTGACCAAAACATCAGCCAGAAGGGATGAGAACAGAGACATGGTCTGTGGTCACCACCTGCAGAACCACTCCTTTATAGGGGTTGTCTTGCTAACTGCCTCTCATTTCCACCTGGTGTCTGTTTTATTTGCACACCAGCAGGTGGATTTGATTCACAATCAGTGTTGCTTCCAAACTGGACAGGCTGATTTCACAGAAGTGTGACTGACTTGGAGTCACATTGTGTTGTTTAAGTGTTCCCTTTATTTTTTTGAGCAGTGTATAACACTCAGAGTTATTTCTCATTCACAATGTCAGAAGATTCAAGAGTCATTGTCTATGTCTTCTTCAGACTCAACAACATCATGACTGCAGTTTCTGCATGTAAGGTCTTTACAAATTCCACAGGCCCAGATGCATGTGACCTCCCTAGAGATGCAGCTTGAGATGTCATGTAGTTATCCATGTCCCTTGCACATGTTTTCTACATGTTTTGTGCAGGGGATGAACATGGATGAATACATAAGGCACCAAGGAGGCAGTGATTCAGGCTGGTACTGCGATTTTCCAGTATATTCATCATGGAACAGATACTACATTGAGTGAAATTTGGTACAACATGTTCTCAAGGAGGGCTGCAAGGTGGCTCAGTGGTTAGCACCGTTGCCTCGCAGCTAGAAGGTAGAAGGTCCTGGTGAGGACACCCGGGATCTTTCTGTGTGGAGTCTCCATGTTCTCCCCATGTTCTCCCCGTGCAGCGTGGGTTCTCTCCGGGTTCTCCGGCTTCCTCCCACAAGGTCCAAAAACATGTTGAGGTTAATTGGTGATTCTAAATTGTCTGTAGGTGTGAATGTGAGTGTGCTTGGTTGTCTGTCTCTAAGTGTAGCCCTGTGATAGACTGGTGACCTGTCCAGGTGAACCTGCCTTCACCCTGAGTCAGCTGGGATAGACTCCAGCCCCCCCAGTAGTAAGGGCATTTTACGAGATTTTTTCACAAATCTGCCAACTACATCGTTACCAAACAATTTCTTCACCAATATGTTTGTAAAGGTGTGTAATAACATACTTTAAAATGTTGAAGTTCAACTCCCGTGGGAAACCTTTAAAAAAAACTGCTTAAGTTAGGGTACTCATAAACGATTGACGAAAAATCGATTTTTTAAAAAATTGGGCCCTAAGTAACTTATGAGGGGTCAAGGTTTTTTCAGGTTTTTTTTTTTTCATGATTCTGAGTTGATTGTTAGTATTTATATTTCCCCACAAACACTCCATTGTTGAAAAAGGTCACACTCACTTTTACATTTACATTCACAGCAGCTTTTATTTCACATACTTATACACTGCTCAAAAAATAAAGGGAACACTAAAATAACACATTCTAGATCTCAATGAATGAAATATTCCAGTTGAAAATCTTTATTCATTACATAGTGGAATGCATTGAGAACAAAATAACATAAAAATGATCAATGTAAATCTAAATTATTATCCCATGGAGGTCTGGCTTATTGTCTCCTGATGGTACTTTCATATTTAGTGCACAAACACCATCTAATTCTCAATTAGCTCTCAGCATGAGGATGAACATGTGTGTTCCTCAAATGTATAAAATGCCATTACTATCATTGTAAATGAAAAGGAACAAAGTAGTAGAGTGTTAACCTTGGCTAAGCCAAGTCCACTGTTTTCTCTCAGATCTCTAAATTACACCTCTGGCCTTTCTTTTCTGCTTGTACACAAGAAATCATGCTAGAAACAATCTCTCTGATTTTTTAATGAAACGTTTCAGCAGTGCAGAGATGCATGAAAAGCCACTCTTCTCAGTCCCATGCAGCAAATGTGTTCCTATAAATAATACAGCAGGACAGACCTGCACATACATGAAAGCTGCAAACAGGAATATCGGAGGGATCAAATATTGAAAAGTGCTCACTCCCTGTAGACATGATGCCTGCATTAGCCTGGTATTGTCAACCACATGGCATCTGGCCAGGTGCTCATGTGCAGTCGATCTGTGAAACAGACAGCCCTGATGATAAACCTCATTTTAATTCATTTTGACTTGGCACAGTGGGTCCTGATGCTGTGACACTGACAGCTTGTTGGAACTCTTGAATAGAGCCAAGCCTTTGTTATTATCATCACCTGCCCCTGTGCTTTTCATTCCATGACAAGTCCAAATGTCTGCTCTGAAAAACTCCTGTTGTCCAACTTTTTGCTGATGTTGTACAAAGACAAACTAGAGGATTACAAAATCGAACATTTACCAGATGGTTCAAATACATTGAACATACATGTAAACACAGCATGCAAATAGTCTTAGTTTTTGACTTAGAGAAAAAGTTTAAAATTTCATTGCTATTTTTCTGCTTAGAAAATGTTTACATTTAGCCAAATGTGCACAAAATGTCTTTGAGCTGTTTAACTGGTGAGAATTTTTCGACGATTGAGTTGATCCAAGGGCTGCAAGGTGGCACAGTTGGTTAGCACTGTTGCCTCACAGCTAGAAGGTCGCCGGTTCGTGTCCCAGTGAGGACACCCGGGATCTTTCTGTGTGGAGTTTGCATGATCTCCTTGTGCAGTGTGGGTTCTCTCCGGGTTCTCTTCCTCCCACAAGGTCCAAAAACATGTTGAGGTGAATTGGTGATTCTAAATTGTCCGTGGGTGTGAATGTGAGTGTACTTGGTTGTCTGTCTCTAAGTGTGTGCGATAGACTCGCGACCTGTCCAGGGTGTCCCCCGTCTTCGTCCTAAGTCGGCTGAGATAGACTCCAGCTCCAGTCGCTGAATGTCAGTTATTACTGTAGCCAGACACCTGAATCGCCACCATTTGTCATCTATAAATCCCTTTACACAGCTCAGGACGCACACATTTGTAGAAGTGTGACGTTACATGATGTTGTTCCCCAGAATGTCTGGACAAAATTAAATGACTAATTTCATTGACAGTAAAGAAAGAATTTCTATTCTATGTCTGTGAACTTCCACAAGCAGCATCAACAACCTCATTAACTCGATGTGATGTGATGTGATGTGATGTGATGTGGGATTTGTTCTGATCTTTGAGTCCTGGTATCTGGATGTTTGGTTTTTATTATCCTATGTTAAAAAGAGTGGATAAAATGTCATTAAATAGTAAATGCTGCATTTGTATTTACATTAAGTAAAGAAAGACTGCAGCAGAGCTGAGCATACAGCATTCTCCTCATTTAATGTAGTGAGCTAGCATCTCACTAGAATACTAGTCAGATTTTCCTTGAACTTTTCACTGCTATGGATTAAAAATGCAGCAGGTGGCTTTCAACAACTGACTATTCAGGGCTCTGGATTGTAATTTAAAATGAGCTACAGAATAATACACTGACAACACCTGTGACTGTATAAAAGGGTGTCCTCGAGGCATATGAATCCATTCACACAGGACCTTATGACATATATATTTTAATTCAAATTAGAAAAAGGGACATTGTCATGACAATATTGCATTTTATTGACCGATAAAAAAATGTTTGAATGGGGTTTAGCTGGTTGTCTCATACTTACTTGACTTACATTTTCTGTGTAGTACAAACAATAGGTTTACTATTTTACTGTATTTAGACAGAACAACAAACCCTCTATGTCGATGTGAATCTAGAAATCAGTCCCACCATGTGAGATATGCTGCGTCCTTGTTGCTCCATGTGGAAGGTGACACTTCGGGCTGAAGACTGAGCTGCATCTTTGGCTGCCTCCCAAAACCTGATTGTCACTTTTCCTGGTACCAACAGAGGCTCGATAAACTGGACAGAGATGTGGACAGGAGCTGTGATGACCTCCACACCTGACGGCACAACGGAGCAATATGAAGGTCTGGCCAGTGCTGCTGAAAACACTTCACATAACAAATGTATGACTGCCTGTTTAAAATCTAGTACCTTTGTGTTTTTCTATTTCAGCCAAGCAGACCGACAGCATCCAGAGACTTGGTGACGTCTGAGATCTGTCGCTGAAGAACCTGCCCGGCAGAGAGAGGAGCCGATGGGGGAAGTAGTCAGAAAAGGACCGTGGACACTGCAGCTCCACAGTCCTGGGAACTCTGAGCTCCACCTGCTTCACATTTTCTGGATCCTCTGGTTGGCCTACCAGAACAAAGAAACCCATGTATGTTATGGTGAGGAAGGAAAACAATAAATGTAAGAGGAAGGAAATAATGCATTTTCTTGGAGTAAAAAGGCTTGAAACAGTTTTGAGCAGAAATCACCAAAACGCTGCTCACTCTTGTTTTCATTCTTGGGTAAGTGTGTGCTGGCTTTGGGAAGCCTGTTTTTGGACAGCAGTGTCAGGACATTCTCCCACACAGGGCATCCAGAACGGGACGTGGCAGACAGACAGACGTCCACCTCCACCCCTGCATCAGTCTGCTGGTAGGACAGGACTTGGGCCTGCAGCTTGAAGGGACCCTTCTTCAGCTCATCAATAGGCTCAAAGGTTTTCAAAGTCTGACGCACACGAACTAGACCTAAAAAAGGAAAAGTTACAATCACTGTTATATCGCCATCATGTTCTTTTATTTTCTTTCTTTTAAAAGAAACAAAAACGCATACACCATACACATTCTATAAGATTATGATGGTCAAAACCAAGAACTGCCTGTTAAAAAGGTAATACAGTACTATCTACACACAGTCATGCAAAAGATGTTGCCATGTGAATGCAGTACATAGCACAATTACATGAACTAAGATTTAATTAAAGTACAAGTACTTTATGTTTATTCTTGAGTGCTGTACTTGAATAAATGTCCTTAGTTATGTTCCACTACTGGTTAAAGAGACATGCTGAGTGTCTTACCAGCTGGGTTGAGGCAGAAGTTCTCATCAGTCAGAAGCATTAGCAGCAGTTTACCACAGAGAAACTCTGGGAAACACAGCGGGACATCTCTGTATTCAGTGTCTGGATAATCCCAACCATAACCTGCAGCGCTGCAGAACCTCCTCAACAACAGATTCTCAAACCTTACAAAGAAATACAGTTATTAGGCCCAAAATTAGTTCTACTCATGGCAAAGTTTGATTTATTTGACCAACCGTTTTTTCTTTTTGTTTTTTTCTTCTGGCTGGAAATTACAGAAACAAATGACAAGAAACATTAAGACAATTCATCACTACCAATAGTAATGATGCATTGTGACACTGTTTGTATTTTTGTTATTTTTTACTAAAAATGCCATGTCCAAAGTTACTCACACAGTCATCAGTGTCACAGCCTTTATCTGCCACCACAGCAAACAAACAGTTCTTGTAACTGTTAACCTGCTTTCTGCTTGTCTCTGCTGGGATTTTGTTCCACTTCTCTTTCATCTTCAGGTCTGTGAGGTTGGACGGCTTCCACATCATAACTCTGGTCTTCAGTTTCCTACAAATTGTAGATAGGATTCAGGCTTGGACTGTCTGGGCCACTTCATCATGCTGATATTGTTTTCTGTTAACCATTTCAAAGTTGTGTGACTCACTGGCTGAAAAACACCCCCAGAAAATCCCATTCCCACCACCACGTGGAGATGGTGCTGCTCCTCTAATGAGAGCAACATACCTGTGTTCATTTTCATCTGATGAGCATAAGTGCTTTTCTTTGTTGAGGTGAGTTTTTGTGCGGCCATCTTGAAGAAATGGAGTCAGCTGCCAGTATCCATGGAGACCAGTCCTGTTCTGTGACTGACCAAGACGATGGTAGAAGAACTGCTGAGATGCAGCAGGATGGTCTTGGTGGTGAGCCTCAGATTCTTCTTGGCCTCTCACACTATGTTCTTGTGACAGGTCACTTACATCTCCCTACAATGAGATTTCCCTCAGTGTGGAGCACCTTGTTCTTTTTGATGATGCTCTGCACTGTGGCCAGGGGCACTCGAAAACACTTGATAGGACTTCATAGCATTTCCTAGTTTTGTGAGCAGCAGCTCTCTCTCAGTGATGGACTCTGATATCAGTTCACTGAACCCTTTGGTTTTACCCATGACTTGCAGTTGAGCTGTTCTCCTTTTACACCGTTTTAAAACTCTTCACAACATGAAAGAATCTACCAGGACCAAGGGATGAAAGCTGTATTTTCTCTCTTTTTTTAATGATTTCAAGGGATATGAAGGATTGTGGACATGGCATTTTTAATGAAAAGATAAAAAAACACAGAAACAGTTAAAAGTCATCACTTCTCTGACACTGTCATACTGTTTTTTTGTTTCTGTCATTTCAAGCAGGAAGAAAACCTGGTCGAAAAAGAAATCACTCAAAATCAAAACTGGGTATGAAGAACTTACAGACTTCATTCAAAGCAGGGGGTTACCGTCAGCCAGCTCTTTCAGACAGTTACCAGGCTTTTCTGAATGCCAGAACTCACCTGCAGCTGAGGATCGTGTAAACAGGATCACACCTGGGAGCAGCTGTTCTGTTCAGGTGACCTGATCTCCGGCTGATAACTCTGCTACAATATCGGAGGTAAAGATACACAATACTGGGAAGCTTGTCGCTGTTGAGCACATTTGTTTTTAACAATCTGTGAGCGCAGTAAATGTGAACGTAAACTAGATACACAGAACACACAGACAGCGAGGCCACCACGAAACTGTGTGTGTTCCCCATTACTCAACTCACTGCAACACACATCCGACAACAACTACGGCGAGCGCGCTGGGACAAACAACACGCCGTCGACTGTTCAGTGCAATGAAAGCTGTCTGCACACCAGTGGGTCGTTTTAAAAAACTTTTTATTCTCCAACATTTCTACAGCATCACATATTCAAGAATTACGTTACATGTACTCAAAGTATAAATCACCAACAGTGGACCACGCTACGACAGCAGTTGTTTTAGTCCTTTGATACAATTTAGTTAAGTGTAAAAGCATTTGTTTGTTTATTAATAATTTTGAAAAAGTGTAAACTATTCAAAATTGTATTGTTCTATTCAAAAGAAGACAGTTGTTAGGCATACTAAATAGCTGCAGGATAATGGCAAAAATCGGCCTTAGGAAATAACCCATGTGTTGGTTCGAAATATACAATAACATTCATGTTGAGGCTGACGGGTTCATTCCGTGTGCCAAAGAGACAGTGAGGGTTCCTGAGGTGATGGAGATGTTCTCCTGACAGCAGGCGTGTTTGTCCCATCTTCACTCAACCTCTTCATCCAAACAGAAGCAGCAGCACAATGCAGACTGAATTCACTGCAATCAGTGGCACTGCAGGGCAAGACAACATGATCAGAGATAAGACCAGTGTCACCAGATGCTTTTTTTTATTGACCATTCTTAAAGAAATTATGTGTGTGCACTCGTATATATCCACCTCTCATAACGGTCCTCACAGAGCGGATAAGGTTCATTAGCTGCACTTTGATGCCTGGTTCGTCACCAAATCCTCCTACACTTTGGTCCACTCCCCAGCCAACTACAGATGGTTAAAATACAGACAGACACAAACACATTGTTGCTGTTCATGCTTTGTTTTATTAAAAAAAAAATCTAAACTACTAAAGTACTGTTATCTTTGTCATTCTAGAGTTAACCTGGGTCGGAAGCCAGCCCACTATAATTCTCCTCCTCAACACTCGTCATTTCAGGTCTTTTCTTGGATGATTGTAGTCTTGCTAATTATTTAAATTATATTAAAGATTTGAGGTATGTTGATGTAATATTTTAACAGGACAAATATCCTCTGTGATTCCGTTATGATGAATATACATAGTCAAACTTTTTTTTTAACAGTTTACATGAGAGGTATATTTTGTATACTTTTTTGTAATATGTAAAAGTGTAAAGATAGGACTTTTGACACCTCATATATTTACATCAGAACTTTAAATATAAATGATAGAAAGTTATAGTAAAGTTATAACTTTTGTTCTGGGCCCATCAGTTCTAAATGAACTGGCGATAATCAACACGTTTTAACATTAAAAAAGATATTATTATAGCTAGATACAGCGATAGACAGATAGATATAGTTATTCCTCCTGGTGGAGAAACTCACAAGTTTCAGCAGTATCCACACGATAGATGTATGTGTTATCCAACATTATGATGCAGTAAGAGCAACAGCAAAGTCTGAAAATACTATTTGTCTAATGAATAAGTAACAAGGCTGCCCGTTTATAGAATTTATATTTAGTTTTACAATAACAAAGTTGTGGTACTCTCTAAACTTGTTCACTTAAGCATATTTTTACAGTTTGTATCATAGTGACATTAAATACACACACACACACACACATTTAAAAGCATAAACAGACGATGTTTTCAAGCGGGGCTCTAACCCTGGTTTACTCTATCGTTGTTTAAACTCCCCAGCATGTAATGTGAAATTGTTGAATTGATTAGTGTATTGATTTTGTTAACAAATTGTAAAAAAGTTTAAAAAGTAGCAAATTGTAACATTACTCAACTGGGCAAACTCTCTGTTATGCTAAATTTATAGGCTGGTACAGTAATTTTAGATTACAAACTTCTCTATGTCCCCAAAACTGTTCTAGCTAGACCTTAACTTACTAGCTAGTTAGCATTGGCTAGCCTAGCAGCTAACCCAATTTCAAAACGAAATGACGAGTATCGTTTAAGCGAGAGCCACTTACTTTTACTTAGAAATCTTTCTTCGTGTAATACAGCGACAGCATTGACACACAGGATAGCTGCCTGAATGAGAGAATACAAGGTAAATGCCATGTTGTCCCAACAAGCAGCTAGCTGCAGGCTAACTGTAGCTGACACTATTTACCTCTGACGTAGCCTACCGTCGCCGTGGAAGGACAAACTTCAGGCAGCGTGTTGACGTGTGAGCCTTTCATATTATATTTAAAGTGATACCCAGTGGCAGAAGAGGTACCCAGACCATTTCCTTGGACACAACTGAACTCAAAATAGAAGTCCTGCAATATATTTATGCAATCCAAAGGTTAAACATTATGCAGTGTGTTCTCCCTCAAAACATGGCATTGTTTAACGATCATGACTGATAACATTGATTCAGTTTATCCACATCAAAGCTTTAGGAAACATTGCTAAAGCATCCAAATATGTCTAAATATTTGGACAGCACATAACAATAGTAGTTTAAACACTAAGAATGATACATATTCAGAGGCAGTATGTGCAGTCCTTCCGTGCAAGTGTGCAGATGCATGCATGTCCTGTCTGAATCTAGGTCATTGACTCTGATGGTACAGCTGGCATGGTGGATAACTTCTGTACAGAACACTGAGGCATTTAATGTATTAAGACACTGCATATTTCATAAACTGATGTAAAACCTGAATGTATAAACTACCTTGGAAATATAGATGTTTGTTTCCAAAATGCAGTAAAACAGAATTATGTCCAAAAAAAAAAAAAGCTTAATGCACTTGAGCACCTCCAGTTTGTACTTACTTGAAACACGAACCATCACTGCTTAAAAGGTGAAGATATTTGCAGTCACAATGTGTTACTCTACGAACATTAAAACATCAGTTTACACAAATGTTACATACAAGCAGCCATGGTTGACCTGTGAATGACAGTTGAGCTGTACTCTTGCAGACTGAATCTATGACCCACAAACAGCCCTTATATGTCATAGTAATAAACACAACAGGTAGAATCATGAGAATAAAAATCTTTATTAGTGTTTTATGAAGTCTGCATAATATGCCACACGCCTGAGAAGCTTATGGTCAGAAAAAAAAAAAGAACTGCTCTATCAATACCGCCCTCTACTGGTAAAACAACTGCGACATCTACTGTACTGACTGCTTTGCAAAAAGATTACTGTTAAATACACACATACTGTACTACTGTTATGTATATGCATGTCTGGTCCACGTCAGTTTTTGTAATGTATTTTTTTTTTCACATTCATATGTTGTAGGCCAAAGATAAAAACAATGTAACACTGGACCCTAACACATGATTCAGTTCCCCACATCCAAACTTCACTAGGTGCACTTAAAGTACAATCACTAGTGCCATATGGTAAACACATTTACATCATAAAGAAGGGAGGGGAGGGGGGACATGTTAACCTTGCAACAGCCACTTATGAGTTTAAGCTTGTTGTACATACTGTATTTTATAGACGGAACAAATACAATACACACATTAACACAGAATGTCCCAGTGTGCAGGCACATTCGCTCTTCTTTTGTCACACGGAAGAAAACTGCTCTCCTCCCATTCTGTAACATTTGGAAAGCCAATTATATCTGGTCGATCTTAACCCGCTTGACTAAGCACCAAAAGGCAACAAGAGGTCACGTGTGTTTTTCAAAAAAGTGAAGAGATGTGAGTGAATGAATGAATGAATGAATGAATGAATGAATGAATGAATGGCCATTACAAAGTTTTACATGCCTCTGGAATCACTGAAACCATTACAAGGAAGTATGTTTTGGGTTTCAGGAAAATCTGTTGTTTTGTGTACTTTAAATGCACCTGACTTCTTTGGAAAAACAAAGGATAGAAACAGGCTACAAGTCATGTGGGGCAGTGATTTCTTTTTTTTTTTTTTTTTCACCAAGACAAAGAGCTGCTATTGGAAATTAATTCAAACAGAACCTTCAGGGTAAAACGAAGGAATGATCCATGCCCTCCATGTCACTTTAGAAACAACTGTGGTCTTGAAAATATTATTTTAATAAAAAGTGAACGACAGAAAATTTTAAGTATATTTATATATAAAAATACATGAGAATACAAAAAAGTAGCAAAACAATGGGGATATAGGCTAAAAACAGAATGAATTCACTGATACCTTCAAATTCTCCTGGTGAGATGTCACCTTGGAGAGCCCCAGGACTCCCAGTGTCGTGTCAAAAAAAAAAAAAAAAAAGCTTTTTGATAACAGCTGATATTCTCTGGTCCCTGCCCAGTGCGCCCTGCAAAGCCTGGCCAACAACTCTCTAGCTTCCATCCAGGCTCCTCAGTGGGGATGTAAATCAACTAAATCAAGGACACGTAGAGTGCCATACAATGACAAAGAAATAAACTAGAGCCAGACTGAGTTTGCAGTTTGTGTAGGGTTGTTTTTTTTTTTTTGGAATTATTATTTTACCTAACATTCCTATTTGTCCATTAAAAGGTATGTCTTATAACGACACACTTCAAGAGTTAAAAAAGAAAAAAGAAAAAAAGGGGCCATTCTGGCAAAGTCGATTCAAATTTCATAAACACATTGTGGCGTTTCCTTCAGAGGAGAACAGCCACCAAGGCCATCGTTTCTTCACCAAGCCACCTCCCCCCTGACAAAAGATGGGGCCAAGTTTCCCAGAGAAAAGTAAACTTAGGTTCAGAACAATGGTTGGGGTGGGCTGGAACAAAAATCATTTTAGCATTCAAGCTCGTGTTACTCATACAAGCAATCTTCAATACTGAGAAACTATTCACAGATATTTTTGGTATTTCCCCTACTTCCCGGACTAAAAACCAATATACATTTTATTTGTACCACAAATAGATCTAATATTAAGGATTTGGGGAAAAGCAATTTAACAAGGTGCATGACATAGATGGGTAACAAAGTGCCAATTTTTTCTTTTTTTCTTTTTTTTTTTACTGAAAAGTCTGTATGTGTATGTGAAATGAGTGCAACAGTGTAGGTGCATTTGTTCTTCCATTTGTTTCTCTGTGTGTGTTTCTGTGTGTGTGTGTGTGTGTGTGTGTGTGTATAAAGTTAAAAGAGGGATGTGGAACTGGGCCACGAATACTATGAAGTATGTTACAGAAAATTAATTCTGTGGGGTTTCCATTTATTTTTTCATGAAAGGACTCACAAGTTTAGAATTTAATGATCTTTGTAATGGGCTTTTTTTTGGGCGTTTCCTTAGCTGTTTAGGACATACTGGAGCAGCGTGCAGACGGGGAACCCATCTGGGTCAGAACCTTGTCCAGCCACTGCAGGGGGCCATTCAAATGCAGCTCGATCCAGCAAGGAGTGCTTGTGACAGTCTGCCGCCTGGTAAAAATAAAGACAGACATTTAAATTTTCTGGGATGTGCTGACATAGGCTTTTCACTCCTTGCAGCATGTGACTCATGATGCTTTTGGCTTTGTTATGTACAGTGTGTATTTCTGCAGCCAGGAAGAGGATGTTGTGGTTTGTAGGTCTCTACGTTATTGTGAAGGAAATGCGTGAAACTATATCTGTGATGATAACTTCCACTGCTTCTCAAAAAAAAAAACATTCCTTGGATGGATTTAATTAATTGTGTGTAACAGTTAAATTGCAAAAAGTGCAATGCAAGTTAAGGCAAATTAAGTCAAACACACTCCATCACAACTTTTTTTTCCTGCTTAACACAAAATAAACTCACAAGGTTCTCATTTTCCATGACTCATTTACAAAAGTCTGTTTGAAAGAACATCATTTTTACAGATTTAAAGGTTTTTTTAGATACAGAATTTATAAATGTACTTTTTAAAAATTTTAACGACAAAGTTTGTTGACATGCAGGCTCTATATGTGCACAGCAAAACAGGCAAAAAAAAAAAAATTTGAAAGAAACACAAAGTACAGAAATATTTTAGCTACAGAAAGAATGTTCATCAAAAGCAGGTATTCTGCTGTATCTCGCAATTGCTGCCACCACACTGGGCAACATGGTTCAATTGTTTGACCATTCAAACAAGAACAACAAAACACTGTACGATGAGTGCAAAGTCAGATCTGAATCCCACCCTAAGCAAAAAACTATTCTGGATGCCTTTGTAAGTGTTACACCATATGAGAATGGTTCCAAACAGCAAAATAAAACCATTGATCATTTCACCTTTTCAAAAGTGATGATACCAGTTTGCAGTTATCACATTGCTTGACAGGCAGTATGTAACATCATCACACACTTATTTTTCTTATGCTGCCACCCCAGAGGTGTATGACAAAAAAGACACAAGCTTAAGCAGATCTGTCACAAAATAAAATATTGTGCAGTTACAACAGACTACTGGTCCAGCTGCACACTGGAGCCCTGCTAAAGTCCATTCACTTTATCAATGTGGACTTCCAACTGGTGTTTGCAAACAATATTTTTTCTAAATGATCATACAAGTGAGAACATTGCAGCAGGGATATGGGAAGTGTTGGCTGCTGGGACAGAAAATGTGGTGAGAAAATAGACATCTATGAAAGCTGAACATAATGAATGCAGCCACCCTAAACAAGTTGACCAGGCTGCAGAGCTTTGGCAATAGACAGCCTCTTGCAGTTGGTAAGTTATAGTCCTGTTATATTCATTACCCTGTTTTTGTATATAGCAATATATACTGTTGAAAAACTGTTGCAATGTCAGTTTTTTCCAGTGTTAAAATGCCCTGCACTGTCATTAATGATGGTTTAAAGAACTGCCCAAAAATAGTTCTACTACTGAGGAAGCAAATTTTGATTTTTCATCCTTCCCTCTGGTGTAGTAAGGCTAACAGAAGAAAGATAAATTGAGTTTGTGAGGCTCCAGTGAGGCTCAACTCTATCAAAATTTCTCATCAAAATTCCATGTCTGCTGTTCCACCTGTTCAAAAAGTACTTTGTATATATTTGGATGAAACAGTCCTGACTAGGATTAAGGTGGCTCATTCTTGCTACATATTCATGTATGTTTGAATGAATTAGTTCCAACACAGTTTCAGTATCAGTGCTCACCTGTACTCAGCTCCCCAGCCTTTGACAAAGCTCATACGGATGGTGCACATCCTGGTGAGCTGGTAGACGGCCTCAAAGCCCTGATTGACTGACTGAGCCAGCAGGGCTGCAAATTCCTGGTTGTTGAAGATTTTTAAATTACAACCTGAAAGAGGAAGTTGATAAACAGGGCCGTGATTTTTCTAATAAATATAAGAAAAAAGCAAACAAAAACACCAAGCACACATTTGGCACTTGGTTGGCAGTGGCTTGTCACTGTGTGTCAGTGGCTAATTATTGCCCAGAGTTTGTGGTACTTTGTTGGCCCTTTGTTAGGCTCTTCACTCAGTCAGTGATTCCACTTAGGATGGTATTTAATTCCTTTTTACCTTTGAGCAAAATGCCTTACAAATCCTCTCCAATCAGACATACTGTAAATTAGTATTCAAGGCACATGGTGAAGTGGATTGTGCTATAGAAGCTGTTTGAGAGGTTGCTATGGAAGCTGTGCCATGGACGACTGAGTGCTTTCTCACCACAAGGCAGCAAGCTACAAACTTTTCAGAGGCACCTTTTACTTTTACTGGATGTGGATTTTTATATTAAAAACCCATTTCTGGTGCTGTAAACCTTTAAAAATTGTATTCATTTATGGGAATATGGGAATAATTTTCATTAAAAGAGGTCTAAAGTTATTCCAGCTTAACATTTATTTTGATGAATGGGTATCATACTATCAATATGTGCCATTTCTCTAATTGTTCCCCAGTAGCATCTACTGTGTCTTACCTGGAGGAATTTTACACACTGTTGCTGGATGCCAGCCATACCGCTGGTTGCAGTTTGGACTCTGGACAAAGATGGCGCTATCACTGAGGCACTCAGCAAACACTTCCCCTCCAATGTAGTAGAGTCTAACTCCTCTTCCTGTAAACACAGACCCACAGAACCCACTTGCTCATTAAGTACAATAAACACAAGATTTGATTTCAACAAGATTTGTGAATGATGATTTAAGACAAGGTCAGTGATACAAAACAAACTGAAACAGGTTGTCTGCAGAAAATCCATTACAATGATGCTGAACCTGAAGCTGTGCCATACCTATGTGCCTTCGGGTCATCTCCACAGTGGCGTTCCTGTTAACATTAGAAAGCAGGCCCAGGCAAAAACGCTCAGAGTTTGATGGATCTGTGAATCCATCCACTGTCAGCGAAGGCTGAGAGGCGTGGAACGTCTCCCCCACACGTTGGTTCAGCTCATAGTAGGCTATAGAGCACCAGAAGGCCGGCTCCGAGTAAGTCACCGGCTGCAGGTCTACAACACAGCATCACATTCGGAAGGTTTATTCCAACAAACATATTCAGCACTCAGTCTTTCATTCTTTAATGCAAATCCACTTATCGCGCACCACTCGCACAATAATTAGATTATTACAAGTACATAGAAGTGGCTTGGTTTTGATGTGTGCTATCTGTAAGCAACTACTGATGGATTTGTACTAGTGCATACATGGTGTGTCTTACCCATGCTGTGATTGACAGGAGAGAGAGTGCTGGGGGACAGCTCTGCTGGAGAACCTGACAAACAAAACAGGAGGTCATGGATGTGGATGGGTTTACAGAACACTGCAGCAAGACAAATGTGTGGATCAGGTCTTATAAATAAACTGGTCTTGTTAATTAAAGCAAAATGATACTATAAAATGGACCAGTTTGCTTTAGAGTGAGGGTAAGATGATGTCTATTGTTGGCAATGACTATCTTGCTTCTGCTGTTACGGATATTATTAACATCAATGACGCAAACATGATCTAAATCTGATGTGAAAAACATGCAAGTGTATTCCATGAACTACAGACAAAGGATGCTCCTTAATTTTCCACATTTATTTCCAGAGGAAAATACTGAGCCTTGGAACTTAATTTAACGTGTCGCTCTCATGTCTGAATAAACACCCTGACTAATTTTTTCATAAAAGGCACATCGGTCTTACAAAGTCAGACCTGGTAACATTTCCCTTGAACTTTCAACTCAGAACAAGCTTGAACGAATGCAGTACTGATGGACAGACTTGTACAAGATTTCAATGCCATCCATGACTGCTGAGGAAGTTATGCTTAAAAAGCTGAAACCTAACCTAAAGCATAATTTAACAGGATAAGAGTTTATGTTCATCCATCGTGTTGCAGTAAACACACTCTAGTGTCATACATTATACATAACTCCATGTAATGTACAGTCTTGTGTGTTAGTTGCCAAATGTTGAGGGAGTACTGTAGCTCTTCCTGCAACAGTCTTGGCATGTTTTTAATGAAGCCGTAAGGAAAATTAAGGTGAAAGTCACCCATGTCTGAATGGCACAACACTGTCACTTTAATGGAGTCAACAATATCTCATATTCTGTGTCTGATAGGGCTTTTGTTGGAGTCAAAACCTCCTCAAATACACCATCAGCTTTGGACTAGTTAAGTAAGAGAGCCGCAGCTTCTTTAGGGAACAATTTCAAACTATGTGCTACCATTATTACACGTCTATAAACAACAGGTCAAAATCAGTATCTGCAGTAATCAGTGTAAATATCTCAAACAAGTGACGTGTCATACATGTTTGTGGAAGCAAAGGAGGATGTAAAAGAGAAATCTGAAATGATTCTATGTATGTGTTTTTAAAAAATATATTTGCTTTAAAAAAACAAACAAACAAACAAAAACACCCACAAATAGCTGAACACAGATTTGACTTAGACCAGGCAGGTGAGGCAGACAGAGAAGGGAAGAAGAGGTGCTAGTCTAGGGTACCTGTGTCCATACTTTGATTCATCTGTTGATCGCTGGCCTCCCCATCCTCACTGATGTAGCCTGGCGGAGGTGTTTCTGTTGAAATGATGCGGGAAGAAAAAAAAAAGAAGCTGTGATGATATCATATTGTAAAATGGCTGTTTAACCCACAGAAATATTCATGTCACATTCTCTTTCCTGAAGTGATGTAAATAGTAAAAGCAGGCAAAATTCACAGCTCTTTTACTTGAATGCCAAAATGGTGCAGCTCATACTAAAAATCCTGGATATTGAGTTGCAAATTGCCTCCTGAAGTATAAGAACAAAAAACACATTTATTGATACAAACTAAATACCATATAATACAGTGCACAGAGGAACCCAGAGGAGAAGTTTCTTCGCTTTCAGATTTCAGTTAACACATTAGTGAAATTGCAGTCGAACAGACTCTTATCTGGTGCTCACCTGGTATATAGTTGTTTGGAGGTTCAATTCCTGCAGGAAAGTTTGTGTTCTCAGGTATGGAATGAGTGTAGTCATCCAGAGGTGGCAGCTCTGGCAGTATATCTGAGTGTCTTGGCACAAGTACAGGAGGCAGCACTACAGTGTTGAGTAAGTGTCAGAAGAGATGAGTCAGACTCTGATTAGTTAAATGCAATTCCAAAATTATTGTCAGGTGTTTTAAGACAGATTTCATTAAAAGAAATGATTATGTGATTTGTTGTGTTAGTGTTGTAGAAACATCTTTACAGCACGAGGAGACGATGGAAAAAGTAGAGGTCACCAGTAAAAACAAAAATAAAATCCCTAATTGATTAAGAGTAAACAGGATTCATCGCAGAGTTTAACACTGTCCAATCCTTAAAGGTGGAGTAAGCCATTCTAATCAAATACACTTTCTGTTAAATTCTGCAAATGTCTCTTTACGGTTGGCTACCTGTTCGTTCTGTGTATGTAGTGAAAAGAAAACCTGGTGTTTGTACACAGCTCTGGCTCTGTAAATGGGAAACCAACTAAATGGCTCAGACCGATCCACACAACACTGTTCTAGCCAACCAGCAACAGGAGGCATTCGTGTTTGTGCACAAGACAGCTCTACGAGTCTCAACACAGAGGAGGATGGGGTGAATTCAGATGACTTTTAAACACTGATCCCTCTATATTTTCTGTAGTGGATGGCTCTTGTGCAGCAGCAGCAGCTTGTACAGCAGGTGTGAGAGACAGCGGCAAACGCTCCTCTCCCATCTGTTTCCAAGGCGAAATGTTGAGCAAGAGGCCGATTTCAGCAACATTAGGCTCAGTTGCTTTGATCACAGACACAGACCAAGACTCCCATCCTCCACCAGGCTCCTCTAGGCAGTAACTACAGTCGAGGCAGGCTCTGGCTCTACCAGGGAAAGGACGGTGTCTGTAGTCAGCTTTATGTTTCTCCCAGCTGCTAATAATCTTAACAACTAACCCCACAGTTTTTTATGATGTTGCTGCGGTTGTGTGCTTGCATGTTATTTGCTTGATGACATTTTGGTTCAGCTGTGAGACAGATACATCCACCTCAATGCTGTCTAAGCCGAGAACAGTTGTTAGTGTGGCAAGGTATGTCCATGAATTTACCGGTCGAGGCTTCTGAATAGGCACTGAAGGGAGGAGTGTGTGTCTGACTGTTGAGTTTAAATTTGAACAAACTTTCTCAGGAATGGCTTACTTCTTTAAAAGAATAATTTCACGTTTCTAAAGATGCACTTTTGTGCTCTCTGACTGAGAGGTAAATATGAAGATTATTCCCACTGTCAAATTTGCCTTTTTAATATCATATTAGGCTACAGTCAGCAATAACTTAGCTTAGCATAAAGACTGGAAACACTTCCCATCTAACTCCTAGCAAGGCTGTGAAGTTCAAAAATTCCCAACAATTACAGAGAAGCAAAACAAAATGCTATGCAATTATCTTTAGACAAATGTGTTAAAATTTTGCTGCTCTAAACCGAGTGGAACTTATAGGTATGAAAAGTGATCATAAGGTGAACAGTGAAATATAAAGATGCATGAATGTTTTAGACAACAAATGTTGACAGGACAGATTGGTCTCACCTGGGGTCTCCACCCTCTGGTAGTGGTAGGGGTTGATGCAGACCTCGTCCTTCTTGAGGTGGAAGGCATACTCACAGGCCTCAATGGCACGCAGCTCGTGGTGGCTGTGAAGGTCCGGCCACCGCCACAAGCGGCAGTAGATAACATGGGGAAGCCCCTTCCTGTGGGAGACCTGCAGGCGGCCATCCAGGGATCTGATTGAACAGCAAACAGGAGATGATGGTGAGATGGGCAGAAGACACACGGGGGAGGGGGGTGACACATAATATGGCCGGGTAAGGGAGGTGATGGAAATGAATTGGATTGAGTTTTGACGAGAAACAATGATGTTCTGAATGTCCGTCACCTCCAACATTGTAATGACAACTCTCCCACATCAAAGTTGTATGCAACACCATACAATAGTTGAGGATAGTCACCTGGTTTGGTCAGGGTAGCTGTATAGGCCTGATGTATCCCACTGTTCTATCGTATTTGGTGTACTCAGTCCCCATATTTCAGAGCAATTGCTGTGCACAGAGAAAACAACAAAACAAAAACAAAAAACAAATGATAAACATGGGACATGGCTCATTCAGAATTATCAGTATGGGTATGTGAACATTAAAAGGCCTCTTTTATTGGAGTTTTATGGCAAAATAAAGACATCAAATTCACTTTCAGCGGTGGAAATGAAAGATGGGAACTTCAAATAAGAGAAGCCTTTTTGACAGAATTAAGGGAAAAAAAAAACAAAACATGAACTCTGCTAACACACAATGAGTGAGACAAAGAGCATTCTTCAACATTGTGGCATTGTATCAAACACTGAAAAAAACTCAAAACTTTTTCTACAACAGTCGCTTATGTCAGAACTTATCTGGAGACATTTAAACAAACACTGAAGACACACAATGGCACAAAAGGGGGGGAAAAAACGGAGGAGGCAACCTTGGCAAAAAAAACTGTTTTCAGACATTCTCAAAACATTCACAAGAAAATGGTCAAAAAATAAAAAACGTGGAATGAAGACAAATGAGTCGTTGCTTCTGAATAACAGGACAATAACAAATTCTACATATAAAATGCTACAAATACACGACAACATGTTCTAGACTTAATGACTTTAGTGGGATCTTAACTGCCATTCAGAACTGCAATTGTCTGGTTCGTGACAGGGTGGGAAACCAACTTAGCAGCTTTTAGATCCTAAAACTCAACAACTACAAACAGCTATTTTTCCTGCAGGAAGCTAGATGATTATACTAAAATCCATCCAAATGTTAAATGAGTATCTGTCAAAGTGGCAAGCTGAGTGGTTAAGCTCACTAACAATTAGCAAAATGTACCAGTATAAGCATGGCTAGTAGCAATGCCAATAACTGGCATTATATTGAGTTTGTGACCCATCCTCACTGATTTAGATATCCTCTGCTCGTGTAGTCATCAAAAAAAAAAGATTATTTCATTCACAACGAGCTCTGTATCTCTACAAACATAAACAGTGTGGCCTAGAACAATTCTCAGGCGATAGCAACCAGCCCACTATCTATAGACATACAAACATCTGACGTGGTACTTGGCGGCACATCAGTGAGGAATGAATCTGTTAACACAGTGTTCCCACTGAACGTGAGTCTGGGTCACCAAGGCTGGCTGGCTGATAAAGAGAACATCTTCTCTTGACCCTTTAATGTTTCTCTCCCCATGAGAGTAATACAGACTGTCTAAATACAGTTGTAAACGGTTATGTGATTTTCAGCGTATCCTAAAAGGACAAATAACGTTCTACAATTTTGCATCCCTGTATAAACCTTTTATAAAAGATTTACAGGTAAATATTCCAGGAAACTAAAATATGAAAACAGAATTAAGAAAGATAAATGCAAGATCAGCATCAGCTAACAACTTAAGGTTTCAGGGTTTAATATTTGGCAGAGGTCTCAAGTACACATGCTCACAGGAAAAACATGTAACAGCATCTGCATCTTCTTTCAGACCCCAGTTTGAACAGTAACCAAGTGTTGGGTGGAGTACCTGGGGATGGTGACACACTTGGTGTTGCAGTTCTGTGTGGTGATAGCTTTCTCCAGCTCATCTAGCTGACCTGTCTTCTTTAGCTTCTTCACCAAGCTCTTCACAGCCTTCTCGCACCACTTCTCCTCCTGCCCGTTCTGCTCTCCGCCGCCCGCTCCGCCTGGGCCACTGGTCGACTTCTTCCAGCCCAAGAGCCTCTTCACCACAGGAGGGGTGAATGGCAAGATGGACGACATCTTCTCTGGACAAGCCGGGAGTCTCCAGAGGACTCAACACAAGTTCTCTCACACACAGACAGAGGGGACCTGGAGCTACAGTTTGGGCCCTTGCTCTGAGGAGCCCCTCTAGTGACCAGTGAGTCACAGGGTGGAAGCCAGTTCTAGCAGGGTATACTCAAAAGAGACGGAAACCTTGGGAGAAAGTCACACACACACAAGGCACATCATTAAAAACAAAACATAGGACAGATATGGAGCTATATTTAGCCTTGTTAAAATGATTTTTAAAAAGCATTTGTTGATCAATGCAACTTCAGATAGAGAATAAAATTGTAGGGCTGTTTTGCTAACTGCCTCTGAAGCAGAAGCATCTCCAAGTACAGAGGACAGTTGCTTGGGCAGTCATGAATAAACATCTGAGAGAGCACTAAAGACACAGTTTGTGATTTACTTGACAAAGCACACAGGAGCAGGAGAAATTTAAATGATTTCCAACTGTTTATAGAAGTCTGTACTCTGAATTTAATTAAATACCTGCAGTACGCAACAGCAGGAGGATCCATATGAGCATCTCCAAAGCAAGAGAGGTGTACACATTTACACACAAAACAACACAACACAGTGATAACTTGATTCATTATTTATCATTTAAAACATCCTTGAGAGGAGACCGGTCAGGATTTAACAGTAAATAACAGGGTTTTTTCTCTTAACCTCAGACAGGTGAATTGCCGCCCAGAGTCACAGTTTTTCAGCTGTAACACACAGCAGCTGAATCCTGAACTCCATCACAGCCGAATATTATTTTTCAGTAAAAACCCGATCCATTCACTAAAGTCTAAACTATCAAGATTTTTTGAATTAGGGAGATTGTTCTGTTTCACGCCAGGATATTTGCAGCAGTGACATTATTGTGTTTATGAATGTATTATAGAGCACGACCTCTTGAATCAATAAAGTAACAACCAAAATATGGCAACAGGTAGCTGAGTGACTCTGAAAATACATTTTATTTTACTGCATTGTAATTGGCTGTAGCTACACAAGCTATCATCACAAAAAGACAGGAGTTTTCAATAGTGAAATCATAAATAAACGATGGATGTCTTGCCTGTGGGTGATTCCTTAACTCTCACAGTGACACAGTTTGCAGTTAGCCTCTATAGGACAGCATGATAGAATACTTGAAATTAAGTTGTGGCTTTTGTTTGGGTGTTTTTGTGCCACCCCCAAGAATTGAATTGGCCCAATGCTTCCATCTCTACGAAACATTTCTGGGGGCGTCCATGCTCTGAATTGAAGGGTTTGGTGAGTTCATCAAGCAGAAATGTCCACTTGACGTTAGCTTGTCACAGACACCTCTTGACATCTAAGCTAGCTAGCCTGCAAACTTAGAAACACGGGGTGTGCCTCTTCCTGTTGCATTCCGTGCACCGAAGCAATCACGACCAGCTATTAATGAGCACAGTCAATAACACAGGGAACGCTATCAAATGGATGTGGACGAGGGGAGTATTTTGTGACAGGCCCCCCAGTGCTAACACCAACTGGCTGAGAAGGCCGGCTGCTAGCTACCTGGTGGGGGGGCCTGCTTCACTCAAATCACAACAATAACTTCACCAGCGTTAGCTTGCAAAATGCTGAAATATTCCAAGCTAAAAACGAAAAGCGAAATACAAAAACTAACGCAACTCAGTGAAGTGGAGGTAGTTTATGGAGAAGTCATTATATAGCTAAGGCAGCTAACGTTAGCTTCACTGAGCTAGCTGCCAGCTTGTTATCAAAAATCCTTTTGTTGTGATCCACGATAAAACCTCCTGTGCGCAACAGTCCTGCCGCGCTACTTTGGTACCAGTCTGTCAAATAGAGCCAGGACACAATTAATATGATGCCACAAAATGCCACTTTATGAATTTAAACGCTGCAATGTTTCATTTGAAAGTAGCTCCTGGTTGTCTGTGTCTTTTACTAAAATACAAAATGAGTTAGCATCTTGAACGAACTCTTCCAAACTGAGCCCAGGCTCCCGCTGGCTAACGGATCTCTCACACAAAACAACATGCTTCAAAGTCGAGAAAACAGCTAAAAGCATTTCAATTCTTACCCCAGTTTTAAAGTCCGAAGCTCCAATCTATCAGAAAGAGATGTGCGCAGCCCGCTGAACACCTTGTTGACATAAAAACGCCGGAACGATATTATGCTGCAGCTAATTTTGACAAGGCTGGTAGGCTCCTCTCAAGTTGCTACCAGAGCTACTGAAGCTAGTTAGCAGCGTTAGCTGGACCGGAACAACAAAACAAACCTGATGGCTACGTACGAGCGCTTAATCCCTCCTATTCACACACTGATTGGAGGATTAGAAGAAGACGTTCTCTGAATACTGGCTCATGCCCTTGACAATCCTTATTGTTTATTTGACAGCATGTCCCAGCAAACAGGAACATTCAGGGAACGTTGCCTGAAGGTTCATTGATGGTTAGCTTTTGTAGAATTTTACAAGAAAGTCACAGTCTGTTGTAAAAAAACAAAAAAACAAAAAAAAAACAGAAACCTTCAGGGAAAGGTTTCCTGAAGTGCCTGATGGCTGGATGAATTTACATCTGACATTATTCTCAGATGATTGGAGGCAAAAGCAATTTGTCAATAAATATTATTTACATTTTTAACCAAATACAAATACATTTAAAATAAACAAACAAACAAAACGTCATTGTCAGTCTTATTTATTTCAAATTTGACAACTTCTAATATGCGTTTTGGTATTTCTGCTGCCACTTACTGATGCTAATATTGAGTTCTGTTATTATGCTCATTCACAGCATATGTCATCTGAAGGCACTTCACATCGTAACGTGAACCCCTTAAAAAATTATACAAAGAAACAGAGTAAATCTAAAGTTTCCTTTAAGCAACACTCTTATCAGTGAGGGAAGAAACAAACTTTTACCAGGAAGAAACCGCCAGCAGAACCAAGCCATCTGCTTTGACTGTTTGAGATAATGGTAAATAGGAGAGAGAAGAGGAAAGCAGATAGAAAACAGACAAAAAAAAGTATATAAGAACAATAAACACTGGGGAGTTCAGTGAGGACAGTACCTGCAGATCAACTGTATCCACAGCCACAGATACCTGCAGTGGAGATAAAGTTGGTGACATGCAGTGATGGTATATAACTGTATGGAGAGAGAAAGAGAGGAGAGGAGAGGTGCACAGTGCATCATGGGAAGTTGGGTCTATAGAAGCATACCTACATGAAATGAAATGAATGAAAATGAATGAAATGAAATGAAAAATACTTTATTTATCCCAGAAGGGAAATTCAATCTTGTAAAAGCTCACTTTTACCATATATTTTATACAACAATAATAATAATCATTCAGTCAGTCAATTGTCAGTCAGTCAGATTTGTTTTTTAAGGTGATGGCTGTTGGCAGGAAGGATGGTTCAGGGTCACCTGAGCAGTCCTAACTATAAACTTTACCATAAAAGAAAGTTTTAACTCTGATCTTAACAGTAGAGAGGGCATCTAACCTATTAAAACTAAACTGGGAGCTGATTCCACAACAGAGGAGCCTGATAACTGAAGACTCTGCCTCCTATTCTACTTCTGGAAACTCTGCGAACCACAAGTGGACCTGCAGTCTGAGAGCAAAGTGCTCTGTTAGGATCAAATGGTACAATAAGATCTTTAAGATAAGATGGAGCTTGGTCACCAAGAGCTTTGTATGTATGTTGATTTTAAATTCAATTCTGGATTTTACAGTGAAGAGAAGCTAAGACAGAATAAATATGATCTCTTGCTGGTTCCTGTCAGTGATAGCATCCTGATAATAGAGAATTACAAAAATCCAGCCTGAAGGTAACAGATGGATGGACTAGTTTTTCAGCATCACTCTGAGGCAGGATGTTCCTCATTTTGATGATATTGCACAGATGAAAGAAGGGCATATCCTAGTTAAAAATAACTCCAAGGTTCCTCACAGTAGAACTGGAGGACAGGGAAATGCCATCTAGAGGAACTATCTGGTTAGATAGTGTTTCTGAGGTGCTCAGGGCCAAATGCAATAACTTTAGTTTTGTCTGAATTTAAATGAAGAAAATTACAGGTCATCCAGGCCTTTATGTCTTTCAGATAATGCTTAAAGTCTGACTAACTAATCACTTTTATCAGGTTTTATAGATAAATATATGTAAACTGTGTAAATAAATCATGACAACTCCAACTCCTCAACATACAGCCAGAAGGAGTAGCTCCTCCCCTCACTCAGGTGTTCAATTAGCTTGCATTGGCCTCACCTGGTTCCACTATAAAATGCTACCCTTTAGCCCTCAGCAGCATTTGGTCCGTTTTATTTTATCTGCAGCGATGGGTGGATGCTTGTTCCTTTGTGTGCTTTTATTGTCAGGATCTTTGCAAGGTGAGCCAAGAGTCCCAAAACTGCTTTTGTGCACTTTTTTTTTTTTTTCCATTGCAGTGAATACAGTTTATCATTTTCTTCCCAGTTGTTTCAACTGGAAGCAGTCATTTGAAGTGTGCCCTGGGCTCTGCACAGTGCAAGGATGGCTCGGAGTGTATCCTCTACAGCCATGTGTGTGACGGAGAGAACGACTGCAAGGACGGTTCAGATGAAGACGACTGTGAATCAGTATGCAGTGAAGGTACGAGGTTGTTGAGGTTCAGAAGTCAGATTAGACAAAGTTATTTATTTGCAAGACTATTTCATAAAATGTATTTGAGGTTGTCATACAAGACATAACTTGTATGACATTTATCTAAACAAACTTTGTAAATTACTGTGACTGAAGTAAATGTGAATCTGTGTTCATGTATTTCTTTCAAACTAATGGCAAATCTGTGAAATTTAAGTCCAGTAAGACACAAAACTTGAACCTGCCAATACTTATTTATGAGTGTAAAGTGCACAGTTTTATGAAAAGTTGTCAGCTTTAACAGGACAGAATAAGGTCAGTATATTAGGTACACCTAATTAAAACTAATGCAGTCCAATCCAACATGTTGTTCAACTATGTGGTTTTGAAAGCTGCAGTTTGTGGGAGGTGTTTCTATGATTTTGTTTGTCCTGTTTGTAGTGACCACAAACTACAGCCTTAACAATGATCACACACTTGAATTCATACCTCTAAAACAGTGGGAACAAAAGCTAAACACAACACTAATGATGGGTAGGATTTACTACAGGACTGTTGTATTAGACTATATTAGTTTTAAACTATCATTAGTAACTATTTGTTTTTATGGGATGATAATCTGACAACTGAATTTGTATCAGATGTCATTAAGTCACTGCTGTGTTACAGTAGTCCATCTGGTGTCCAATCAAGAAAATCAATAATTTAAATGCAAGGCTGCAAAAAAAGCCAAAACACTCTGTTTAGGCCACTTACATTACCTTATAATGTCAAATGCTGGCACAAACAGATCAGTTCCAGTGTGCTCATGGGAAGAAATGCATAGAGAAGAAACAGGTGTGTGACGGGGTCCCTCAGTGTCAGGACCGCTCTGATGAACTGCAGTGTAAGAAGCACGCTGAAGGCTGCGTCCACCAGTGTGACAACCGCTGCTTACCCGCAACCTTCCTCTGTGACGGAGAGAAAGACTGTTTGGATGGCTCAGACGAGGCCAACTGTGGTACGTTGCAATGACCTGAACTGACCTGACTGGAGATGATCACATCTATATTTAGGGTGTGTACTGTATGTGGCTTTGAATCATACTGTTTGTTCTTTTTCAACATCAGAAAACCAAGAGGAAAAAGTGACCAGTAGGCCGACAACCTCTGTGTCTGCTGCCACTAAACCCGTCAAGTGTTCTTTGGGCTCCAAACCCTGCAAGGACAACACAGAGTGTGTCCTCTACAACCACGTCTGTGACGGAGAGGCAGACTGCAGGGATGGCTCGGATGAGGAAGGCTGCGAATCAACATGTGGAACGGGTAACTGGTTTGTGTGGCTGTGCTTGATGCTATTACATGAGTTATCAATGTGACTTCACTGCCATCTAGTGAGCATTATTGGATACACATTAGAATCAAAGTTCAGTCAGGATGTTGGTGCTCAGTGAGTCCACAGTGTGGCTTTATACTGTGTGCTGACATTACACGTCGTATGCAGGCTGTTCAATCTGTTTGACCCCCAACAGTTACTGACAAGAAGCACAACACTGTCCAGATGGGTAATACATTAAAAAGTGCAGGTTAAATCTAAAGACTAGTATGCACACAGGATTACTTTGGGATGATGGTTAAATCTCAAGTTGAGAAGACGGGGCACAATTTTAACCTCAGTATGACATAGTTTATTTTGTAGTACTTTGCAAAGTTTTCCCTCGTCTGCAGGATAAAATGGATCCATTCAGAGTATACACACATCATCACTCATAGTGTGAAGGATTTGTATTCAATTTTTATTTCTACTGAATCCCACTGTACAATTTGATATGAACCTGGACAGCTGTTGGTGATAAAAATCTAAACAGTGCGTTGATTTATGTATCTGCAAAGGTATAAATGTTTTTAAGTCCCTTCAGCTGGTAAAGACTGATTTCAAGAAGCTATTAATAATTATGTCAAAATGCAAAATAATTCATTTGTCTGTCCTCTTGCTGCTGTTTACCCTCGGTGTCTATAGTAATTGTCTTCTGTCAGCATCCTCATTCTGCCACGTGTCCTCTGCAGACCAATTCCAGTGTGCCCATGGAAAGAAGTGCATAGAGCAGAGCCAGGTGTGTGATGGTGTGTTTCAGTGTCAGGACCGCTCAGATGAACTGAGCTGCACCAAGCTCATAGAGGGCTGTGCTCACCAGTGTAGTGACAACAACCGCTGCATTCCCAACAGCTTCCTGTGTGACGGGGAGAGAGACTGTTCAGACGGCAGCGACGAGGCCAACTGTGGTATGTTAGAAACCACAACTGTGATTATTGGGCTCTGCTTTCATAAGAGGTCTCTGTAATCTTTGTCCCTCTTTGCTGCAGCTGACCAGGAATGCAGCGCTGCTGAGTTTAAGTGTACCAGTGGGCAGTGTGTGTCAACCACAATGCGTTGTGATGGTCATCCAGACTGCTTTGACCGCTCAGATGAGGAGAGCTGCACCAAACCACCGGTCTGCACCACCAAACACCGATGCCCTCAGAGCAAAGAGTGCCTGGTGCAGGAGTGGATCTGTGATGGAGACCAGGACTGCAAAGATGGCACTGATGAGAAGGTGGCTTCATTTTAAAAAAAGAAATGAAAAAATTTTGGGAAACATTTGATTTTGTGCTAAACTTTTAGGAGCAAAATCCATCCATCAATCCTAAAATGTCAATTACACATAGAACTTGTTTGATGTAATGTATGTAAAAAATGGAGGTAAACCAGCTGTTAATCAAAACTGAAAAGATTTTTCGTTAATATAATGCAACTGCTACACAAAGATTTAAAAGGTCAGGTCAGAAAGTGTTCATGGAGCTGACAGATTTTCTGTCACTTTTACTTGAACACTTACCTGGCCTCCCTATTGCCTGTTTAGATGTTGTCAAAATAATCCATCTGGTCCTTTTTAGGATTGTCCTGTGGCTCCAGTGAACTGTGGCGAGTTCCAGTGGTCATGTAAATCCAAGACCAAGTGTATCCCTATGGCCTGGCGGTGTGATGGCATGAAGGACTGTGACGATGACAGCGATGAGACTGAATGTGAGTCGTTGCACTACATAATGCAGAATGAGGTGAAGCTGTTTACGGACTGTAGGAGAAATTGGCAATGTTGATTTTAGGTGAAATCTAAAAAGTAAAGTCAAATGCTAAAAAGGAATATTAAGTGGTAGCAGTCATGGGGCAACTGGGTTACTGAGCAATTCCACAGTTTTAGCACCTGCTGTATTTGTAAGTTCTGAAATCTAACCTGAGTTTCAGCAAACAAATGTATGTATTCCACAACGTAAAATGGTGAAACAAAACACATAAGGGATACAAACATGTTATGCATTCTCACTTTCAGAATGCAAAACAGTCACTTCTTGTAGCTCCAACAAGATGCTTGTAGTCTCCACAAACTGACATTTTCAGCTGCATGTGAAAAGGGATTTAAGGAAAAACCTTTGATATTTAAACGGGCAAGACCACAATAAAACCTAAGTGCAGTCAAGGGTTTTCCCCTAACTTGAGAATGTAGCTGAATACATTTAAATTCAGTATGAAAACAATGACTGTTTCTGCTCATCAGGTGAGGCGTCGACATGCCACCAGTTCCAGTGTGGCAGTCAGGAGTGCGTGGATCCAGCCCTAGTGTGCAACGGCATTAGCAACTGTGCAGACGGATCAGATGAGGGAGGCAGCTGCCAGATAAAGTGTGCAGAGGCAGATAATAAACGCTGCTCCCAAAGCTGCTACAGCACACCACAGGGACCGGTGAGGAACCTGTGACTGCTACATTCTCTGTGCGTGAAGTTACCAAATAAAGTCAGCCTTAAAACAGGAAAAAATACAGTAGGAACTGTACTGTGACTGAAGTATTTGTAAGGTCATGTGTAGGATGAAAATCATGGCTTACCCTCTGGATGTGTGAAGATGCTACAGCTCCTGATTTGTATTTGGTGCTTTGTGTGCAGCGCTGTCGTTGTGCAGCAGGGTTCAGGCTCCTGGAGGACGGGCTGACCTGTACTGACATTGATGAGTGTGAGGGCCAGACATCAGGTGTGTGCAGTCAGCTGTGCACAAACACTCCAGGCTCGTACCAGTGTGACTGTCACCCAGGCTTCATAATGGAGGCAGATGGCCAGCGCTGCAAGATCACCGGTAAGGCCCCTTTATGTAGCCAATAGTAGGCGTTAGTTTATGAAGTACAAGCATTTAAAGCCCTATTCAGACGAGATATGAAACATTGCTGCTTTATCAGTTAAAATGACGGCTTTCAGACACAGCACGCAAACTGTCTTTTGCTCGGTCATGTTGATTGATCAGCTTGATCAAATTGATATTATATTTTGTTCCATGCCTGACATGAAAGTGGTATCAATTCTATTTTTTTCTTTCCTCCCCAAGAAAGTAAATGAGCTGTTTTTCAGCCACGTTCGGTGTTAAATTTTAGTGTTTTAAAATTTGTGTGAACACTTGGTCTGTATCTGCATACCGTCCCTGACTTTGATAAAATGTGTGTTAATCTAACAGGCTTTCAGTGTAGTTCTGTTGTTATCCTTAGTTTGGCTTGCTATCATAAGGGGGCACACTGATAAGGACTGAATAAGAGGTTGATTATCCTTTTCTCGTCCCTCAGGTGAACCTTTCCTGTTGACATCAGTCCAAACAGACCTCTACTTATATGGCTTGCGCAGTGCCAGCTTAGATGTGTTGTCTTCCTCCGCCAAAAAGGCCATCCTGTCTCTGGACTATGACTGGAGGGAGCAGAAGGTCTTCTGGGTCAGTGTGGACACTGAGAGCATCAGGTGGTCTTCACTGGACCAGAAGTCCACAGGAAATCTGATTACAGGTTAGTGCAACATGAATGTGGGTGGAGTATCATAGGTGGTGTCAGAGGAATAGATATTTACTGTCTTGTCCTAAGAATACCCTCTCAAAGGACAAGACATCATCTGTCTCCACAGGTGTTCGGGCTGATTCTGTAGCTGTGGACTGGCTTGGGAGGAACCTGTACTGGATTGATGGGGTGAATAGTCAGATTGTTGCCATCAGATTGGCATCAGCACCTGTGAAGTCACTGGACTACAGTGTCATCCTGGACGAAGACCTGGATCAGCCTCGCTCTCTGGCCGTGCTACCACAAAAAGGGTCGGTATGAAACTACTCCATTCCACACTGTTTACAAAGACCAGCATTCAGACTTTTTCATTTTTCCACCAGACTGATGTTCTGGACAGAAATCGGTAATGCAGTGAAGATCGAGCGTGCTGGGATGGACGGGTCTGACAGGAGGGCTGTGGTGAACTCCAGTTTGGGCTGGCCTGGCGGTGTCACTGTGGACACCATCTCTGACCGGGTCTACTGGACAGATGAAAGACTGAGGGCGATTGGATCTACCACACTGGATGGGGATGACATTCGGGTAAAATGTCTTTTGTTTCAAGCTGTAAACGAGGGTTCCTACATGCAACCATCTCAAAACAATACCACACAATACTAAATATCAAGGTCAAAAGTCATCATGCCCTTGTTTTTCTATGTAAAAGTACCCCAAAAGTAGCACTTCATGGGGGTGTTTTCTTTGAGATTTTATTATTTATATCAAAACATACATGTCGTGCTGAAGTCAAATAAGCCTAAAAAGGAGCCACATGGCTAAATAACAAACACATGATGTATAAATGCTATTTTCAGATTCTACAGATGAAAGAAACCACCAACCCATTCTCTGTGGCAGTGTTCAATGATGTGCTCTACTGGTCTGATGCCAAGAAGCGAGTGGTGCAGGCTGCTCAGAAAAACTCTGGGAAAAACCGTCAAGTTCTCCTGAAAAGACCCAGGCAACCATTCGCTGTGAAGGTGAGTAAAAGGCTGAATAAAGGATGTTTCAACACAGGAAAGTGGGAATGAGGCTGGTATTGTATAACAGACACTAATTTTGGATCACTTCATATATGTGAAATGCTCACAGCAGCTATTAGGTTGCCCACACACAGATATGACCTTATGTTTGAGGCTTTTCTGTGCTGAAGATATGAACCAGCTCCCTGGAACAGTTTCAGGAAATGACTAAAATCCTGGGTTCAGTAGTGAGGGAAAAACTGCAGAACTTGTTTGAAATATTACATGTGGTACTTGGTACTTATAGAATATACAATTCCCAACTTGGTTTCAGATCATCCACCCAATGCTCCAGATGAGCACTGAGAACCCCTGCGACAAGACGGACTGCTCCCACCTGTGTGTGTTGGCCCCGGGACCCAGCGCTGTATGCAAGTGTCCCTCTGGACTGCTGCTGGCTGAAGATGGGATGACCTGCTCCAGCCTGCGCAATTCAGCATTCCTGCTGCTGCTGTCTCCCTCTACTGTCACTCAGGTTTTACTATACTACATAATTTTACTCATCAGTGAGTGTACAACATCATAGCTTTCATGTTATCCAATTTTTCACAGTCAGATCAATGGGACATTTATTAAGACAGAGATGTAGCTTATTTCATTGCTATTGATAAGAGAACAGATAACTATGGAGGGCTAGCTTTGTTCTGGTTTATTTTTACAGTAGTTGGATTCAAAAGGGTTTTTTTTTTCTCTGATCGTTGTCTTGCAAGTGAGTGAACTTTGTAAATTCCTTGCCTTTAATTGTGATGTTAAGAACAGCATACATGCCATCTTAGTGATGAATCGGCTCATGCATGAATCATGCTAATACAAAATTATTATTCTTCAGAATCGGTTGCCTAACATGTATGACTGAATGATTTGCCATCATGCAGTGTACAGGTGTTTAACAGTGTTTGAGCAGAGATGTAGTTGAGTTGGAGGCAAGAGCTGCAGTGAGTGTTTTTGGGGTGGGTGGAGATCTGCATAATCTAGAGACAGCAGCAATTTAGTCACATCTGAACCATTTTAGGGTAGGAAGGGATAATATTTCTGGAAAAACTTCTATATATGTGATTTCAAAACACAGGTGAGTTTTTAGGGGCTAAATCGGTGATTGAACTTTTTGGGTTTTTTTTCAAAATCCATCTGTATAAGTATTTGTTTGCACTGGGACCAGTAACTCCCAGGTAGACACAAGCACACAAGTGGTTATTGCCTGCTCCTGGGTCTTAAACTAAACTAACTGGCTTGCGCCTTTGGCCATAACTCTACATTTATTACACATCAGTGCACTTTTGTAGATTGTTTTATACTTAATCCCAATGTTCTGTGTAGATCTACTTGCAGTCCCGACACACAGCAGCTAAGCTAAAGGGCTGGCCCGAGCACCTGGCCCTGCAGGTACCCAGCGTCAACGAAGCCACCATCATGGACTACAGCCTACGTGAGCACAGCCTGTTCTTGACAGACGATGGCACAACTTCTCTTAGCTCATTCAAGCTGAGGGACTCTGATTTGGCCTCCCAAGGCCAGCTTCTCAAGCTGCTGGGCGACACCATCACTGCCATGGCCCTTGACTGGGTAACCCTTAATGTCTACTGGAGCAGCAACAAGCAGCCCCGCCTGCAGGTCACCTCTGTCACAGACGCATACACAGCTGTTCTCATAAAGGAAGGAATTAGCAGAGTGGAGTCCATCGCCCTCCACCCACCCAGTGGGAGAGTCTGTTACACAAATGTGGACCTACAGGGTGCAAGCACCATGGCTACAGTGGAGTGTGCCAACATGGACGGTGCTGAGCGACGAGTGGTGTGGAAGGATGCTGTGCAGCCAACATCTTTGGTCTTTTCTTGTGACGGAGATACAATTTACTGGGCTGACACTAGTAAGACTGTCTACAACATGTTGTGTACTTTTTCCCAAAGCAGGTTCTGTTCATAGTAACATGTCTTGGTATTTTCCAGGTTTAGGCACCATTGGCTCTGTCCCGATTGATGGATCTGGCTACAAAGAGTTGAGGGCTGGTGATGGCCTGGCTGCTGTGGCTCTGAGTGACAACACACTGCTCTGGATGACTGTCAGTGGTAATGAAGCCTGTTATGTTGTAAATAACACTGACACAGACTAGGAGGCTGTACAGTTCAACAATAATTTAGCCTTGTATTATTTCATTTAATTCAGTTTAGTTAACGTAACTCCTCAAAAATATCGTCATGAAATCAGTTTGAAATATGAGGTCATATTATAGACTATATATAAAAGATGGACTTTGCACCTGCAATGACACCCATTGGTTTGTGGACTTCCATTTTGAAGCCTGAAGTTTGGCAATTGGCCTTTGCCATCTTGTTCTTTTGCAATCAGGCATGACAGGCGAATGGTGAATCTAATGAGAACTCAAAGACACTACGTACACCAATACAGTAGCAATTTCTCAATCTAAAGGTAGCCTGGCCCTAAAACGTTCCTTACTTTATTGTTCATTCTACACTAAATGGAACTGCAATTTACTAAGTTTTTATGCTGGATCAAAAGATTTGAAACTAGAAACTCAGACCATAGGCTCATTGGGAATATGTTTATCCTGTGTCTGGTCTTTCCCTCCAGACAAGACCAGACTCTGGTACAGAGAAGATCAGCAGCCAAAGAAGTTGTGGTTTGAGGTCGGCACACAAGTGGTCACTTTGAAGGCGTTCAGCCATTCCAGTCAGAAAGGTGTGTAAGAATCAGTTGACTCACCTGGGTTGTACAGCGGCAAGTTCTGGTGTTATCTTAGCCTGTTTTTAAGTGTCATCTGTTGCCAGCAAACTCATTCCACATTCCAATTTTTTCATCAGGTTCAAACCAGTGCGCAGAAGACAATGGCAGCTGTCAGCACCTGTGCCTCGCTACCCCAACAGGTCGGACATGCAAGTGTGCCCATGATCACGTCCTGGTGAACGACACCCACTGCAGCCCGGAGCAACACTGTCCAGCAGGCAGCAGGCCGTGTCTGGATCAAACCTCATGTCAGCCTGTTGAGAAGTTCTGTAACGGACATGTGGACTGCTCCGACCACTCAGACGAAAACTGTGAGTCTTTAAACTTGCTTCTTGGGGAAAAAAAAACTTTAAAAATTGATTTAATGATTCCACATATCTGTTTTTGGCTGAAACTGACCTAGTTATCTATTTTAAAGGTGTCAGTCTGAAGCAGTGGCCAGAATCCAAGGTTTCTGCTCCCACCCAGCCTCGCAGCTCCACATCTTCTCCCTCCCCTCTCCCTCCTGTCCATGCAGCCCCAGGGCCGAGTACCACTCTGAATGGCAGCAGTCAGCTCATGAACCTGCAGGCTCAGGAGTGCAGCCAGAAGCAATGCAACGGCAACGGACGCTGTGTGGAGGTCAAGGGAGTTCCTGCGTGTGTGTGTTCAGCAGGTTACAGCGGTGAATTCTGTCAGGACCCTCGGCCGAAAACCATGCGGGGTCCCATCATCTACGGCGCAGCGGGTCTCTGTGGGGTCGTGATCATTGCTGT
This sequence comes from Stegastes partitus, assembly GCF_000690725.1. Taxonomy (NCBI): domain Eukaryota; kingdom Metazoa; phylum Chordata; class Actinopteri; family Pomacentridae; genus Stegastes; species Stegastes partitus. The sequence goes on from NW_007578216.1 coordinate 56,177, forward strand.
GATAGCAGTGGTGGTTAAGAGGAAGACAGCTGCCAACATGAGGTTTCGACTAATTGAAATCCAAATGTGAACCTATTAGCAAACAACAATTTTAGGAGAGAAAATAGAAACAAAAGTCATATAAAACAAGTTTAAAGCCTTTTTTGCAGCTCCTAGGCTGAACTTGAGCATTTTAGTATGGTAGCCCCAGCATACTAACACAATGCTACCTCCAGGTCCTACTGAATAGATGGCATAAAAATATAAAGTTTCATATTTTAACATGAACATTCACATCATGATTGTTGCACTAAAACTTAGTTGTATGGATTAAAAATACTGTGCATGTACAGTGTAACGGTATCTAATGAATGTGGGTTTAGTCAATTCAGCTATTTAAAGGACATTTAAAACAGACACTGAACCAAAGTGTTTAACAAGTTCAAATGTTGAAGTTAAGACCAAACAAAATAGATTATGCAAATTTACCTGAATAAGTATTAGGCGTAAGACTGCAATAATGTTTGTTTGTTTTTTTTTAACAAAAAAAAACCTGATGCCTGATAATTTAACTTGATTATTACGGCAAAGAATCTACATTATAGAAATTTACCTGACTAATTTAAATGCTCAGGTTATTAATCCATGAAATTTTACATTTAACAATGGTTTTTGGCAGATGTGAGTTGTCAGTCTATTTAGTTTTTGGATGTTTCACACTTTTCAGAAAAATCCAGAGTTCCCAGTCATATTTGCCACTCTGAAGTTACTGTTGGCACCATTTACAAGTCAGACTTACAACTGCAATAATTCAACATGACACAAATGCAGCATTATGACATGCTTGTATCGGTTTTACTTTATAATTGACTCTTGAAAATGCATCACACCAGAAATGGTTAATTTAGGGAATTTGTCTGAGAGGACAAGACTAAGGCTGAGCACTTTTTTAGAATAATGTGTGAATAGTTCCAGACATATGTGGTCAGGCTAACCACAACTATGTTGTACAGCTATATGGACCAGGTCAAAAATAAGATGTAATGATGCCCACAACAACCTATAGGAAGATTGATGTGACCAATTCAGTGATGGTTTGATGTGTTTCTACAGCTGATGTCTGTGGATAACATAAAAGGTTCTGCCATATTTAGCAGCAGTTGCCTGTGAAAGTTGCACAGATTGACATTTGTGCATTTCCTTTCTGCAGGAGAGGTGGTGCAGATGCAGCAAAGGAAACCAGCATGACTGATCTGGAGAGCAAAGTGGAGGCTCCTCCCAGTAAACAGTCTGCACCAGCAGATGCAAACAAGTCCGAGGTGGACCTCACATACTCTACATAAACCAGCAGGGTCTCTTTTTGTCTGAGCTTGTGGGACTGTCTGACTTTTTTTTTTTCTTTTCTTTTTTTTTTTACAGGAAGCGGCATCTTCTATGGACTGAAGCTGATTTATGAGCAAGTGACGTTTTAAATAAACAGTCTGTATTTTCTATTGTTTCCTGTGAAGTTATTTCAGCATTGTTTACAGTTAGTCAGACCACCACAGTTGAGTCTTTGACACGGATTGTTTGTTGTTTGACTTAAACATTGTTTAATCACAAGAACATTTTCATACATTAATATTGGCAGGGTAACATCAGAGAGCCAGATAGAACTCATTTAGAAGACCTTTGTCCAAAACACTCAAGCAATCTTCCATGGATAATAAGCTGGAATCAGAATGGATGAGATTTGTTAGAACTGATCAAAGTATTTGAACATTCTAAATATGAACATTCTAAATATCTGTCATACATTTTGCAAGTGACCATTTAAAAAAAAAAAGTTTTTTTTAAATCAATGCTAGCAGTATTGCTGAGGAGATGACAATATCTATCTTTAATTTAGGCTGGAATCTCTCAGCTGTTGGGTGGATTGTCATGAAATTTGTCATTTCCGTTCCCTCAGGATGACAAAGTATTTATGTACTTTGGTCACTGCGTAACTTTTCCTCTTGTTCCATCGTTAGATCAAAAATGTAGTCTGTCCAATACCTTGGTTTATACACTGACATTTCTAGCAGCCTGCTGACACTGTACTTTATATTTAGCGTTATTAAAATGTTATAAGTCTAAAGGAACAGTGACGATGGTAAACACACCTACTGAACATCGGTGTGTCTGTGTTGTCATTGTGAGGGTTAACTCAGGTTTGTTCAGCTGCTATTGTAGCTTTAGCCCTTTGTGGCTGAAGTCTCTCTTTACTACAGCTACTGTTAGTGTTCTATGGGACTGGACCACCTGCAGTATTATAATGTAGCTTACATTTAGCTGATCTCTGTTTTGATGCTCATTTGAAGAGGGTCTAGTCATGCTTTTAACTCCAATCCCCAACTAGAGCTCTCCTGTCTGCTTCAGTTACTGCGACACTTTAAAAAATATATATATATTTTTGGGCTTTTTGCCTTTATTTTTTTAGAGCAGTGGAGATAGACATGAAAGGGGGGGAGAAGAATGAGTAGAGACCTGCAGCAAAGGGTCCTGAGCAGGAGTCGAACCCAGGACCGCTGCATCAGGGAACAATAGCCCCTGTTTATGGGTCAACCACTCAGCTAGGTGAGCTATAGGAGCACCTTACTGTGACACTCCATACACCAGCATCAGTCAGAGCTCCTTTCACCCTCTTTATCTGTACTGGCTCTAAGAAATAGGATCACATTAGTCTGGTACTTTACCATTTACACTGGGGTTATCTGTTAAGTTCTGCATTGATTTTAAAATTCTATTAATCATGTTTAAAGCAGGGCTGCAAGGTGGCGCAGTTGGTAGCACTGTTACCTCGCTGCAAGAAGGTTGCTAGTTTGCGTCCCGGTGAGGACACCGGATTCTTTCTGTGTGGAGTCTCCATGTTCTCCCCGTGCAGCGTGGGTTCTCTCCGGGTTCTCTGGCTTCCTCCCACACAGTCCAAAAACATGTTGAGGTTAATTGGTGATTCTAAATTGTCCGTAAGTGTGAATGTGAGTGTGCTTGGTTGTCTGTCTCTAAGTGTGGCCCTGTGATAGACTGGTGACCTGTCCAGGGTGTCCCCTGCCTTCGCCCTGAATCAGCTGGGATAGGCTCCAGCACTCCCGCGACCCTAGTGAGGGTTAAGCGGTGTATAGATAATGGATGGATGGATGTTTAAAGCATTAATTAGCCGTGTTCTGAATCATATTAAGGACTTTACTGTGTCCCGTGGCATTTTCTTGGATCAATGAAGATCTGGTTATTCAGTCTCAGCGAGTGAACAAGAGTTTTATTGTTGAAACACACAAAATGTGGAACAGTCAGTCTGTTGAGATCAGACTGGCAACATCTTGGGTGTGTCAAGACAGTCTCAATCTCTTCTTAAAACATTACTTAATTAAAAACTCTTTATGGATGATTGATATGCTACATTTTAATGCTCTGTGACTGCTTTAATTAGCTTTCTTTCAATGTAACTGATGCTTTTAGCCTTTTCATTTATTTTTCTTCTAAGAACAGTGCTATATAAATGAAGTGTATCATTATAATCAGTGATAAAGTGAGTGAGACAATTATGAGTACATTTCACTGCTAATATACTTTTAATGCAGGACTTGTGCTTCTAAGAGTATTTCTATATTGTGATATTAGTGTTTTTACTGAAAGGCTTGCAAATACAGGTGATCAATACTGTGGATAATTTACAATCTGTACTTGATTGACACTCTTATCATCCTCTTACGAACTCTGCAGCTCCTTTTAGAGCAGAATAAATTACACATTTATCACTCTTATTAGCACATGGATGCAGGCAGAAGTCTAAGTAGTCATATTTAAACATCTGTATCAATGTGTAAAAGGCCTTTAGGAAATGAAATGAAAAAATGTGTTGATTCTCGTGTTTTTATATTCAAATTGTTCTTAACTGGTAAATTATGAGAATAAAAAACACTGGAACATGTAATCAGCATGAGTTTGCAATGTTGCTTCTGTGGCTACAGAAACAATTGTTCTGTTGGGAAATCATGTATTTAACTGATTGCTGGACGAGGAGCTCTGGAATCAATGGATCCTGTAGCATACTGAGGATATTGACAGATAAAACTTAACGATTTTTCCATTTTATGTAACTTTTTGTCTCAGTCTTTGTAAACAGTTTGCATGCTAAGACATTGCCAAGAATTTCTGATGACTTCTAGATGTATTTAAAGTTTAAACCGGATTCTTCCCATTGTTTACACCAAAACCACAAAACACATGTTTACTTTGCTTATGAATAGACACTTCTGGTATACATATTCTCTTATTATAATCTAAGAATTTTTAGCACTCTATAATTGCAGTTTATCTCAGGGTGTTTAATGATTTCTCTTTGATGGTTAGTAAATCAGAGCTGCACGTTATATTGCCAGGAACATGATTCAAATGATAGATTGGTGGTATGTTGTACCCACACATGTGAGCAGCCATATAAAAACACGCTCAGCCCAGATGTTCTATTATTCATCCAAGACTGAGAAGGAAGTAACATTAGCTGAACTGCATTTTGACTGAACTGATACATATTTGAATTCGTCTCTTGTGTCTCTGTGGTGAGAAGAGGAAACGGAAACTATAAAGGTGAGTCTTAAAGCAGAAATGCTGATTTTTCACTAATGTTAATATTTTTTACAGCTCAGGTTGCAGGATCCTTTCACCCATATTCAGCAATGAATTTAGTCTTCATTGCAGAGGCTTTATTTTAAAATGAAAATGCATTTTGATTGAATTGATACTTGGACTTCAGATCTCTAACTTTGATATATAAAAAAAACAATTTAAATTACAAGTTAAAATGTCTCAGTCAAAATGCTTCTAAAAGTAACGATATCATCAGCAAAATGAACTTTTTAAACTTTTTAAAGTTTGTTTATAAATGTCTGTACCTTGAAAGAAAAAACAACACCAGATTTACAGGACTAGAAAAACTTGATGTTAACCCGTTAACATTCCCCAACCTGAAAATGGACCAAGGGAAAATTCTTTAACTGTTTTTTAAAAAACCATTGGCACATTTCTGAATCAAGCTGTAGATCATTAGACAACAAAATACCACAGCAACAATAGCAGCAGTACCAGTGGAGCCTTGCTTTGTAATGAGTGTGTACACAACAAAACTGTAGTTTCTTATATTGTCTTCCATCTACAGGGACACATACTCACTGAACCACTGTGTGCTGCACACTGTTTTCACCACAATAGTCCAATGAATTAAATATTTCTAAGCTTATAGCGTTAAAAAAAAAACAAAAAAAAAAAACAAAGGTTGTGAATGTTAACGAGTTAGGAGTCAGTTAAGCTAAATAACTTAAAAAGCAGCAGATTTTTAACATGTTAATATGTCTTAGAGGCTCATATTTTATATGATGAATAATCTAACGAGGATGCTAAATAACTAGTATGTGCAGCTCCCAGGTAAATGTTGTAGAAAGTACAATATTTACCTCTGAAATGTAGTGTCTTAGATGTACAAATTCCACTCCATTAATTCACCCTGTTTATCTGTTCCAGCATACACAGCAGCAACAGTAATGACAGCTCTGAGGGCCTCCCTGTTCGTCGTCTTCATGGTGACTGTAGTAACGTCTAAACCAGTGAGTAGCTTTACTGCTCTTCTACATTTTACCACTGTATTGCAATGTGCATGGAGTTGTGACATTTCTTATCATCACACAGATCTGTCTGCATGATGGCGAGGATTCCTCAAAGTCTTCAGAGTCCAGTGAGTCGAATTCATCAGAGGAGGCTGCCGCTCAGGTTGAGCCGTCACAGCATCCCTTGCAGCCGGACTTCACAGAGACCAATCTCCCGGACCCTTCACTGCTCCCCTCTGTTGCAGATGCAGGGTCTTCAGCCCCGCTCGATGCTTCAGCCCTGCCAGACCTCAAAGACCCGCAAACATCTGGTGACGCTGACGCTTTCCCACTCATGCCAGACGATCCTTCTCAAACCTCTCTGGGCGTAGACATCTCTCAGGATATGCCTGAGTCTGACCCTGCACAGGACTCAGTTAACACTGACACTGTGCGTGTCCTACCAGACACAGAGGCCTTTCTACACCCAGTGCTTACAGAAACTGATATAATCAAGGGAACAAATCAACCACAAGTCACCACCACATACCAAGGATTCCCCCAGCATGCCACTCCACCCTTTCCTCCACATGTCATCAAACCAACACCTCTAACATTCTCTGTAGACCCCTCCTTGTCCTTCCCAAAGGGAACCGCCCTGACTGGTGCTCCCGTTTGTTTCACTTTCCAGTTTGTGACCCCTGAGCCCGACCCCCCGAGAGGAGACAGCATGTGAAACTATGCTTCATCTCAGCGTTAGTTCTGCTTAGGTTACGAGTTTGGTTCTTGCTGTACATACACAATGTTGGGTTGATACTTAACCATCACTGTAGCATGAAAGCAAAATGTCCAGACTATACTTGGTTTGTATTTTGATTTCACATTTCCTTTTGTTGTGTTTAATTCTGTTACAACAGTGTTAGTTTAGACGACTGCTGTAAGAATTCTTGAAATGCTTAAACTAAGTGCTGTATGATCAACACCTTAACTGGCAACACCTCAAATGTGTTCATGAGCAGCTGAAAATGAAACTGTGATGAATTTATTTGATCATCAATGCAATGAATTGTGTTGGAGACAATACAATATGGCTTAGTACAATGTTGTTATTTAATAGGAGTTTGTATTACTGTCATTGTGAAACTCAGTTAACCCAACATTTGCAGGTGGAAAAGACACAAAAAAAGTTGTGATCCTGGAATACGGGGCATTTTGTCTCAGCAGCAAAAATGACAGCACTGTCTGTATGTGGATGAGCAGTAAATGCTCAAAAGCTGCTCAACATTGCAGCAGGAATTGTCACATTAGTGTAACGCAACAAACAGGCACAACTAAGAACATGTTTCAAATGCCATCCTGTCATCTACATAGCCAGCTTTAGACAATGAACAGGTCTATTTATAAACCATCTAAATGTCAACCACTTACATTTACATGCATAACTCAATTGTTTGACTTGTCAATGAAGATTCCTCCTCCTTCTGATCAGAATAGTGACATGTTGCACTTTACAGTCGTAGGTGAAGTATGCAAACGAATTAGATAACACAACAGTTTTAAATTACCAGCTGACAAAACTTTGATTTTGTGGGATCAGAACATGAACTTGATATTAAACCGAAACAGAATCGATTTTTATCACTTGTAGAGCAAATTTCTAAAGATCACAGAGAAGGGGAGCCACACTTAAGAACTAAAATATGGACTGAGAAATAAGATGAGGAAAAAACAAAAAGTTTGTTCTTTCACTCACAAAATGTCTCTGTATCTTTTTGACTTTTTTTCCTGCATAAATGCCCTGTGAATCTTACCCTTATGCTTTATCAATCCTTCACTAAAATAAGTAAATGTGCAGACTTACAACAGTGTTAATCATATTGCTGAAGACAGTTTCATTTGTCTAACAAATTTCCAAAGCTGCAGGGTTGTTAAGCTGCTCAGGCTCAGAGAGCATATGGCAAACAGACACATCTGTTCACGCAGTGTCTTACTGCGAGCAGTTAAATGGGAATTATGGTGCAGTTCCTGAACTCATCAAACATTTAACAGACTGTCACACAGTTGACAGTCACATGACACTCCTGGGTTTGTCTCAGCTGATCAGCTGTTTGGTGTTTGTGTGTTGTCTCCATGCCTTTGTGCGTTTCCTCACAGAGTCTAAAAACATGCAGATCCAATGGACCATGACTCTAAATTGTCAGTATGTTAATGTGAAGGTCCTGTGATTGACTGACGACCTGTCGGCGGTGTAATCATCATCTCACCCAATGCATCCTGGGACAGGTCCAGCCCTGAAGACCATAAGAAGGTGCAGAAAATAGATGGATTTTTCTGAAACAAACTAGAAAAACTGTCTACTGCTACACTCCATGTAAGTTACTACAATTAAGTGCACCAGTCAAATCCATCCGTGATGGTTCAGCGAGTACTGCTAATGCGGCGTGGCTGACTCATGTTGATCTTGCTGCTCTGGCTCTGTGTCCGTCTCTGCCTCAGTCTCAGTGTCCTGCTCTGCCTGCTGTTGCTGAGGCTGCTGGATGAGTCCTCCGTCCTGTGCTGTGTTGTAGGAGCCACAGCCGGTGCATTTCATCCCCAACACATGGAAAGGCACCGTGCAGTGGGCTTGGCAGTCATTACATATAATCTATAGTAAGGAAAAACAGAAGGAACAGACTACATATAAAGATAATCAAGTGGACAACAATTGTGCAAATAACACTGAATGAAATGAAAAAAATGAGATTCTGATCCATCAGCAATTCAACCCTAATTTCAAACAAGATAAAACATTACACATGCATTTGATTGGATGATTGAGGTCTTACTCTGACAGTAGCACCCTGGTACTCAGTAGGCATCGGTGACTGAGCAATCTCTTTGTCTATCTGATCCCAGTGGTCCTCCATGTTCCAAGCAGAGTGCATACACAGAGGGCAGCGATACGCTCTGAAACGAGAGAAGGAAAAACGCCATAGATGGCCTCATTCAGTGTCTTTACATGCAGTAACTAGATTAATCATAGAAACTGTGGCAAACTGGATAACACACTTAATTCAACTCGATTCAATTTTATTTGTATAACACAGTTAACATATGTCATCACATAGTGCTTAACATAGTAAGGTATAGACCTTACAAATGTAAACATTCTGTACATGCACTTCAGTGACTGAAGACAACACAGCACACAAATCAGCTTCAGTCAGATGTTGGATTGAAGCATTTTAAATAAGAGGATCAATTAATATACTGATCTCTCATTTCGGCATGTCTTTCTCGCATTCTTGTCTCCAGTCTTTTTACATGCACACTTGCATACCTGCCAACCCTCTTGTTTCTTGGGATTTGCTTATATTTTCGCCCATGGTTCTTCCATTTAAATACTCTCCTGTGTTCTTACGTATATTGCATGGGCAGCAGATATAACCACCGAGCCTATTGAAATTTAATTTGCTGGAAATGAAACTCCAGTAGCAACCTCTGTGGGGGTCAGTGAATCCCAGATCCACTAACTCATGGACTGACAGATGGAGCAAACTGTTTTAAAGGTAGGAAGGGAGGATTATAGTGGGAGCACATGGGGTGTCAGATGTGTCAGTGTGGTGATGGTAAATGATTGACATGGGTCAGGTAGGAGGGTACCAGAGAGGTCAGGACCTTCTCTGGAACTAGACAATCCCAACCTTGTTGCACTGATATTTTAATGCAGGTGGATGCCTAGTAGTGCTTTTAGGATTCACTGTATATGTGGGGGTATGTTGACAGTGGTGGGGATGGGCGAATGGCCCACAGTGGGGCACTGGAAAATTCTCCTTATTTTAAAATTCCACAGTTGACAGCTGTGCACTTGTGAAAAGCTAATCAGTAACCTTGTTTCCTATGTAAAGGTCAGGTGACATTCATGTTCTTCATGAGAAATCTTACTGTAGAAACCCTGTCCTAATTACTGAAACCAGCTTTCTCATTTACTTGATGTTTAAAAAAAAAAAATAAAATAAGTAATCAGCTTACAGGAGAAATGTGACTGTAACCTGATGACCTAATCACATGAAGACCATTATTTAACGAGAAAAAAAAGGACCTTGTAAGACATACCCTGTTCTGACCATGTCATCAAAGCAGGTCCTGCAGAGGAAAGAGAAAAAACACAATGTTATCTTTATGGCATAACAGAGTTTTGAACTATTTATGATAAACTCCTACAGACAACATCGATCAGAACAACATTTGACTTCATCGCCTCAATTTTCTTCTCCTCATCATTCTAAATACATATATTCCTATTTTACAAATACTATGATAACATTTTAATTCATGTTATATCATGTAATCAAGCTGTATAAAAATCTGTCAAGAAAGTATCCTTGATTCACATATTTTTTCCGATGTGCAAAAACAGAAAATACACATAATTCAACCCCATAAAACTCAACTACTATAATTCAGAGAATGAGTCATACTTGTGTAAAAGGTGGCCACAAGGAAGAACATGAGCTCCGATTCTGGATGTGTGAATGTCCTGTATGAAAAGAAAAAACTAAATCACATCAAACTGCAGACAGAAGGATTACATAAAAATCCCTAATACACTGAATGTATCATTACCTCCATACAAACTGGGCAGTTCTGTCTTGAAACATTTTCAACACACTGAAACATAAAACATAATAATAAACTAAAGCAGTGAGGACTCTCATCTGTTGATCATGCAAAACACATATGATGTGCAAGTCGGGAACACAACAAGACTAATAATCACCTTGTGGTTTCCTCGTAGATCCTGAGCTAAACACAAATTGCACTTCTCACAATGAAAGTATTTCTCCCTTGGTCCAATCCTGTAGTGGTCAAAACACAGTGTGCAATAGTGGTAAATCTGAAAACCCAGGGAATTGTTGCTTACAATGTTAGCTGAGTTGGGTGCACAGAAATCCAATATCAGGGCAATTGTGTATGCAACTTTACATCACTGTTAGCATCTGCTACTGAGGTTATAAAAAAACAGCTCCAAAAAACTTTAACAGCCTATTGATGTGTATTTACAACAGCTGAACTCTTATATTTCTTACCTGCATATCCCACAGGGCTGACAGTGATACTGCTTCTTATCCTTGTCGAACAAGTGGCAAATGTCACAGTAATACTCTCCAAACTGTACGTGACATTGCTCACAAGTCTGTTGTGCCTAGAAGAGTAATACATAACATTCGTATAGTTCTTAACCACACTGTACATATAAATGTATATATGACATAAAGGTCAAAGAAAAACAGGTGACATTTACAGTATACAACAGAGGTAAGGATGCAATACCACTTCAATGGCACATGATTCAAAATCTTATCACATCCTACTAATTGCACTATTTCTAAGTTGACAAGCAGAGTTTGTATGGATAATTAAAAACAAATACGTTGAAAAGACAACTTTAGAAAAATGTGTACACACATAATGCAGAAAAAGTGAATACACCTGTGATCACTGTCACCTAAGTTAGAAAATGTGTGAAAATTGAAACACAACTGTGATTTTCATTCACTCAAGCTGCATGAACATAGATATAAAATAAACTACAAACACCAGAACTTTGTCAGTTTGGGACCTATGGGCTGTATCCAACTGTATGTCAGCATTACGGCGCCACATGGAAAAGAATGACGAAGACGGAAAAGGATACAGAAGGATTAGGGACAAGTAAAAAATCTGATGAAATACAGCTGCAGCAGTGATCAAGAAGTTTGGAATGAGTCAAAGTAGTACTAATCAGAGCCACAGCAGCCACAGACAGGGTGCCACATACACAATTTAACTCTGAAAAACACACAAGCAAATCGGGCACAGGGGTTATCAATGGAAATAAGAGTTCTGTGACAGCTCAGATGGGGTGACATCTACTTCTATCAAAATCTAAGAAAAAACTTTTGCTTGCTCTTTGGTTAGATGTGACCAATGTGGCTATTTTAAGGCTCAGATGGGGTCCCGCATGTTTGTTGAGAACCTGGCCAGAACTACCACAGTGAACATACAGTGCCGACAATCAAACACAGAGGTGGGAGTATGATGATATGGAGCTACATGAATGCAAAATGTGTTGGTGAGATGACATTTACGGATGGCACCATAAATGTCTTTGGATATACCAAAATGCTGTTTAACAAGATGACTTCCAGTCTGCATGGCAGAAGAGAAATTTTCCGTAACAATGCAAAATTCACTGCAAATCACACAAATCACACAAGACTTTGTACTGTAGTCCCCACCATTCATGGGGAGCCTGTGAAAGTGGTGGAGAAATACAAATACCTTGGCACAGTCTTCGACCAACAGCTGAAGTTGGACCTTAACACGGATGAGATTCTGAAAAAATGTCATCAATGACAGTATCTCCTGCAGAAGCTGAACTCTTTCGGTGTGAGCAAAAACATCCTCACAACATTTTACCACTCCTTCATAGAGAGCATTATCACCTTCTCTTCTACTTGCTGGTTTAACTCTATCCAGAGTAAAAACCGGCTACTGAGTGTTGTCAAGATCTGCACCAAAATTATCTGGCTCACTGTAAGACCTCTCTCCACCTTTTGTGAGCAACAGACCTTAAGGAAAGCCAGCAAGATCCTTCAGGACCCATCACACCCGCTGTTCTCTGCATTTGAGTGGCGCCCCTCTGCATGTTGCCTTCACTGCCAAGGCTGCCGGACTCAAAGAAGGGGGGCAACTTTTGTTCCCAGAGCTGTCCTCCTTCTAAATGCACAACCACCTCTGACCCGCTGACTCCCTGCTAATGCCGATGTAATATAATGCAATATTTATGACATGGTTTATTTGGGTTGTTTTTATGTCTTTATATGAAATACTCAGTGAGCTTTTGAATTGCCCCGAGGGGATCAATAAAGTTATTGAATTGAACTGAATAAAGAAAAAAATCTTTAATATCTTTAATATTGTGAATCTAAATTGTTAGTATGTACTTTTACATGCCCTAATGTTTAACTATGCAGTAATGTAATCACTGTAATGTGATGCAATTTTAAGTCTTCTAACATTTGAGTGATAGTGCACAGAGCATTCCTGCTACAACTGACAGCAGGGTTAAACACTTAAGCTACAGCTGTTTCTCTCAGTTACCTGCTGCACCACCTGACACTCAGAGCACTGCACCTCTCTGACTTTGAATCGATCCATCTGGTGGTTCTCTTCTGCATCATGGCACAGCCGACACACATACAGTTTCCCACAGCAAGGTGCCTGGAATAAAAAGTGATTAAACAAAGCACAGTCAGGTCAATGATGGTTGTTGTTAATCATACTCGTACTGCAGGTTCTGCTAATACTTTACAGTAGCTTCAACTATTAGGAATTCCTGGCAAAACTGGGTTTTATAGTTATACAACAGGGAAGTCAAAGTTTCATGTCTGTTTCAGTGCGCATATAGAATAAATAACCAGTCCGACATACTAAGATAACTTAACAAACAAACCAGTACGAACAAAATTCTAAAAGCGCCCATCATTTCAACAATATCATTCAGCCTACAGACATGTCACAGATACTGAAGCTCTCTCACTATGTTTGATTCGCTGTTACCGGCTAGCGTTGAACTAACTAGCCAGCTAGCTTTGACTAGTTGCTACCTGCGCCTCACAGACGCGCTAGTCGTTTTACCAGAGGTATAGTTCAGCATATTAAACGTCTCGTAGCCCTCATCACGTATGTAAGGCAAATATCTGCGACACACTTCACAGAGTTAACTCACTTTCAATAAACAGCTGCGCACATAATGCTCACAGCCAGCAGGGGAAGCCATGTTTCGTCCACAGTTTGATTCTTCTTCGCGTGTCGCTTCACGTACTTCGTCCGTTTTAATTCTTCGTTGGTGTTTATTTGCTGGTCGCACACCAAACGTAAAAGGCGCCTACTGCCACCCACTGTTTGATCATGGTAGTGTATCAACTAATATAGATGATCTAAAATGAAGTAAAAGGCAAACAAATAATAATAATAAAAAAAATTTAAGCTATACACTATTATCTCACTGTGTCTCCATCTCCACTCCATTTCTGAGTGTCCCGGGTCTTTGACCTGCACACAATAATGCTCATTTCTGTTCTACAATTCTCCAATTTCATTTTGCAGACGCTTTATCAATTGCGACAAATAACTGAGAGCAGACACAACACAAGCAAGGATCTAGCCAGGAGAAAAAAAAATCTGGATAAGTGCCATAGAGCAAGTTCAAGTGTGATAGGGCGTTGATGCCAATCGCAGGCTGTGTGGGAAGTAATAGAATTATTTGTTTGGGTTGTTTCTTTTTGTTTTGTTTGTTTTCAGTCTGTCAAGTGCAAAGGTGTTCAGTGAAAAGATGGGTCTTTAGTCTTTTCTTAAAGAATGAGAGGGAATCAGCAGACTGAAGAGTTTGGTAACTCGTTCCACCACCGGGGAACCACAGAGCAGAAGACACTCACTATGGACCTCGGGCCCTGTTGTGGTGGTTGTATCACACAACTTTTGTTAGTTGAGCGTGCAATATCAAATGTCTCCCACAGCTGACAACAGGATTAAAGATCTTTTCCCCATTAAATACAGCACTCTTCAAATACCATATATTGCTTAGCAGTGGTTAATATTTAAAGACTTGTGAATTCTATTATAAGGTCTCCCTTTAGTTTCAACAATTTCCCTGAGGTTTGCACCAAAGGGATCAATAAAGTTCTATTCTATTCTATTCTATTCTATTCTATTCTATTCTATTCTATTCTATTCTATTCTATTCTTTAGTGTCTGAGTTCCATTCCGTCTGCCAGGCGTCTGCCACTGCTGTTTAGACTTTGCTTCTCCCTTACTATACCTTTGAAACAACAATGGATCTTATTAGAGCCTGGTTACAGGTTGCAACACTTATCAGGTCCATCTCTGGGCAGTTTCACCCATTCACACCTTGAGTCACCTGAACTCCCCACCAGTCAGTTAAAACTGAGGAAACATCTTGAACAAGTGGGGAAATGTCTTCAAGAGCTGCGTAAAAGTCTGGTTGCACTCTACTGAAGCGCTTTGCATCCTGATCCATGTTAGCATTTTTCAACAATATGTTCAGCATTCTTGTGTTTCATGATTACGAGGTTAAAATTTCCATTAAGTTTTCATTCTTTGCTTCAAGTGAAGTGTCTACATCTGTTTACATTCCTGAATATGCAATTTATCTTAATGTTGAAAGGATAAGACTCTTTACAATTCGATTAGAAATTCATTTTTTCATACCTTGTTTATCTGACAAAACAGATCCCACCTAAACCCTGAATTAGATGTTAAAAAAAACTCTACTATCCAATTACACCTTTTCCCCAATATGAACTTAATTAGTAGCCTTTCTTACCACTTTGACTCAAATTTTTCAAATCTCTAAATATACCACTGTCGTTATCTCTTTCACAAAGAGTGTTATTTTCTACATATTACCCATCTCTCCCATAGAAGGAGCTCTAAGGAACACTCTCTGTCATGGCCCAAGTAACACTATGTGCATTGAAAAGTTTACCAGTCTTTTCCATTAACTTACATAAACAGAGAGGTCAGAGTAACAGGCTTCTAAATACCTACATCAGCTGGGTCCTTACCACAGACTGCATGGTTTAATAATAGGAAGGATCAAAGCAGTAACTGCTGACAGAAAGGTATTGGAAATAGCCACGTACCTTTCCTCATCTTTTTGTAATCGGTTTATGGGGGTTAAATTACTTTTGAGATAAACGTTTTTATTAGAAATTGAGGTAAATTATGTACACTTAAAAGGGATCATGGTCCTTTGCCCAGTGATTAATTCAACCAGTTACAAATTTTCCTGTGTTTAGTTGAGAAAATTCCTGTTCCCACACTAACATGATAAGGGCGCCGCTGGTGTAGTGGTATCATGCAAGATTCCCATTCTTGCGACCCGGGTTCGATTCCCGGGCGGCGCACGTGTTTTGCTTAGGTAACGATTAAATGTTTCCATTTTTCACAACTGTTTAACACACTTCACCGCAAACTTGTAACCAACTCTGTCTGTGACTGTGACACTGCACACTCTTAACAACTCTCCCAGATGTGTCCAGCTGTCATTTTCTTCAACGTTTTTGCACTTTGTTTCAATAAGCAACGTCCACGAAACAGCAAATACAAAATAATATTCAGTACAGCTTTGCAGAGTCAATATTAACTTTCTGTGTGTGCAGTCTTTGCCGTGCAGATACAGATGTGGAGGCACAAATCTGCGTGTGGGAGAAAGAGCGCTTGATTTTGGCTTCATTTCAGCGCGCAGGTTGACGCTGCTGACGCCGCTCCTCCGCCATCTTCAACTTCCTATTGTTTGCATCAGACGGAGGCTGTCTGCGGTGTGTGTGAGAGCAGAGGCGGCCACGGATTTATCGTTAAATAGTAGATATAGTATTTACGTTCGCGGTCGCTCAAGTTCAGCACAAACCATTTGTATGCCATTGGCCTAAAGAGCTCTCAGGACGCGACCACTAAACCTTGATGATGGAGGACGATCAACCCAGAACCTTGTGAGTAACAGCGGCCCTGTCTATGTCCTGGAATGGGAAGGCTTCGTCTAACTACGGCGCGTCCGAAGTGTTTCCACGTTGTTGTTTCAATTAAGCGCTATAAAACCTTGTAATTTTGACACACATTGGTTTTTAATTCGCATTATTGTTTCATGTTGATAATGGCGACGTACATATATGTAACCAAGGAGGTAGAATTGTCGATATGAACTCAAAGTTCTTCTTGATTTGTCTGTATAAATAGACGGAACCGTAATTCGCCCGAAAATGAAAGCGACTGGCTAGCTAGTGCTAGCTACCGTTAGCTAAAGATGTAAACGCATCCAGTAAGTCGCTTCATCTAAAACGCACCGGTTTTCATGAAATGATGGTTAGATTCATTAAAACTGTTGTATTTTATTAACAACGAGCAAGCATTAGGTAGGCCGTAGCTGGAAGGAGGTAATTATTAAAGTACCCCTAGCTGCCAACACACTTAGCCTGAGGCCCGTGTGAACCGGCTAGCCGTGTTTTAGCTAGCTAGCAGACAAGCCACGTCAACGCTCGGAGAGAAGGCACGAGACTGTTCCAGAGAGGGGTTGACCAAACTCGAGGTGTATGTGTAAAACGGAAACTATTTTCAGTAGTATTTAGTACTCTTTCATTGCTGTTTATCTTCTGATATAAAGAATTGTTGTGGGCAGTAGCTAGCCCGGTTAACTAGCCTTTGTTTGCATGCTACTTCCTGTTTGACAAAGACTCAATTCCCCCACATCTCTCCTTGTTTGCAGGTATGTGGGGAATCTGTCCAGGGATGTCACCGAGCCCCTCATCCTCCAGGTGTTCACGCAGATAGGACCCTGCAAGAGCTGTAAAATGATAGTTGACGTGAGTTTTATTCCCTCTCATCCGAATGGTTTGATTTTAAGAACTGGGATTCGGCTTTGGCCTTAAAGGTTGTGGTGCTGTCTTTGAATGTATGCACATGTGTTGTATGATTGATTTTTCCCTTCCCAGTCTGTCATGTCAGGCCTGACACGCCAAACTACAGTAGGTGGCTCTTGTCATCAGGAGTGATTAAAGTGTTGACTTAATATCAGTATTGTTTTCCCGTTGACAGACGGCTGGAAATGATCCATACTGCTTTGTGGAGTTCTATGACCACAGGCATGCTGCTGCCTCATTGGCAGCCATGAATGGAAGGAAAATAATGGGTAAGGTAAGCTATCGTATCTACAGGGTGAGTGGAGATGGGGGGGCTTTGGGGATGGGAAATCAAGGTTGATGCTTTCTAAAAACACAAAAAATGTGTATACTGCCTAGGTTGATATACCGTTAAGTGTATAGGACATTCAAAATGGCAAGAGAGGACTGCTAGAGCCAAAAAATATATCAGATATTAAAAATTTCAGATTGTTTTTCCTTTTCCCTGGCCTCTTAAATCTAATGGTCTGGAAATAGTTGTGGTGCTAAATGTGAGCTGTCTTACCGTCTTCATGTGGCTTGAATATTTCAAGCAAAGTGAGGTTACGAAGAGAAATTAGTGACAAATGTTATTCAGGGGTGTGAAAATACAGTCTAGGAGGCTTGATACAGCCAGGTTACTTAGAACAATAGAGCAAAACATAAAAATTTAAGTCTGAAACATTAAAAGACCCCTGGGTCACATAAAAGGATATTAAAGTGGTGCTCGATGGTGTAATAATAAGTTCAGTAAAAGGACATAAACTGGAACCACAGATGACTGTGGTGCTGACTTGAGCAGCCACTCTGTTTAAATTAGCTGTATTTATTAAAACATATTATAGTATATACATTTGTTGTTTTTGGTTTATGCCTTTGATTAGTACCCCGCTTCTTATCATACCATGGTTTTGCTCTTGACTTGGTTCACAGTCACACTTGGAAATGATTTGTTTTCTGTCAGATAACTAAGAGCTTAGGGTTTGGTACAATACCAGTGAAAGTTAAGTCACCACATTTAATTTAATGTAGTATCTCTTTGAGAGAATATTAGATATTTAAATACTTTATAAGGTCAAATTTATTCACCCTTATAATGAAGGTTTTGCTAAATGATGTAAACATACACCACCTGGCCTGTTCTTTCTCTGCCCCTCTCTGCAGGAGGTCAAAGTCAACTGGGCCACGACGCCAACCAGCCAGAAAAAAGACACAAGTAGTAAGTACATGTGCTTGTTGGTGGGGATATATGCTCCATGAAGTTAATACAGTGGAACGGTGTGATTCATAAGTACTGATGTTTTAAAGAAATATAAAGACAGAAAATCAGGAAGGCATTCATTGCATAAATGCTTTACGTTTGTCAAGGCTGGAAGTAACCATCTTGGACAGAATATTAGTTTTGAAACAATGCCTGTCTTGTAACATATACAAAACTATGTTTCTCACTCTATAGATCACTTTCATGTCTTTGTTGGAGACCTCAGCCCAGAAATAACCACAGAAGACGTCAAAGCTGCCTTCGGTCCGTTTGGCAGGATATCGTAAGTGTCAGACTTATATTTTCTGACGAAGATGATTAGGTCTGGAATAGACTGATCTCTGATACCAGAAAGCAATGTGATCCCCATTCGTGCTACATACCAGTAAACATATTAAGACAAACAATGGTGGCATTCATAGATGGCTAAGCTTATTATCCAGAGATGTATAGAGATTATAATCAATTAAATGCTTCTGTCATTTTTTAAAGTGAAATGCCAATTACTAGCAAACTGTAACTCCTTAAATGTGGTTATTTGTGCGTTTTCTTTTGTATCTGTGATATTAAACAAAATATTTCAAGGTTTTGGACTATTGGTAGGACAAAAGCAAGTATTTTCAACAGGTCAGCTTAGCCTGTCAGAATTAAAGAGAAAAGCTTCATACTACTGTCTTAAACAAATGTTAAGTAGATAAAATGATCAGTAGGATAATTGTAAATAATGGTTAGTTGCAGCTCTTATTAAAAGAGTTCACCAAGATACTTTACCTGTTACCTTTTACACTTCATACAGTAGAGCCTTCATGTTGTGCTGCCGTTGGTGTTTTTGTTCCACAGAGATGCTCGTGTGGTGAAAGACATGGCTACAGGGAAATCTAAAGGCTATGGCTTTGTGTCTTTCTTCAATAAATGGGTAAGTAAACATCATTGTGTTAGTACTGCTGTTAATAGTAGGGCTCTTAAAAGCATTATTGTTATTAATATTAATATTATTATTATATCTGTACATCTCCAAAGAACAAAACCATTCTTTGTTGTTACACTAAAATTAGCACAAAGATTCCCTATTGATTTATTCTAAAGGGGTACATTTTAGATCTTATGTTACTAGTCTCCAGTTTGATGGGTTACCCAGATCATTTCTTTCCACAGGACGCAGAAAACGCCATTCAGCACATGGGGGGTCAGTGGTTAGGAGGCAGACAGATTCGAACTAATTGGGCCACAAGAAAGCCCCCCGCCCCAAAGACTACCTATGAAAGTAAGTTGGTATAAATATGCAGATTCTGTTTGCTTGGGATTTTGGATTGACACCTTAACAGGAGAATTGTTCCCTTGTTTTCCTGCCAGATAACTCCAAGCACCTATCCTTTGATGAAGTAGTGAGTCAGTCCAGCCCCAGTAACTGCACCGTGTATTGTGGTGGAGTCAGCACAGGACTGACAGGTAATGAATACTGTGAGAATTATTGCTAACATAAGTGTGATAATAACACCGACAATGGTAGGCTAAATACGTCAAAGGCATAGACTGAATAAAGGAGAAAAGGTATTGGCTGAAAAATAACAGCCCTTCTTTTACGGGGATATGACCATTCTTATTTAATCATTTTATTCCGCAGAATTTCAGTGAGGCAAGAAGTGGTAGTAAATTTATCCTCGCATCAAGTCTAGACGCGGTGTAGCTTATAACTCTGTGCTGTCGATAGGGTTGGGCATGGAGAACCAGTACTAACTTAGAACTTGTTCCCGTATTCTGCTTCTAAAGGAATTATTCAACAAGTTTAATTTTGATTCATCTTGTCAGTTTCTGCACAGCTGTGACTTGCAGTAGTTTGTAAACAGCTGCTATCAGCTAACTGTCTGTGCCTGAACACTTGCCTGTCTTACTTGTCTTCTAACACACTTCTTAATGAGTCCTGAGTCTCGTGTTACTCTCACTTAACCAACTGTTGCCGAGTTGTTTGATTAGCAAGTTAACAGTGCACCCTGTGTGATTGTTTCGTAACAATCCCTTTAATTTTGGAAACGTTATCCTCCAAAACATTTTACAAGGGTGGGATTGGCATGTTGCGCTACTGTTAAAATACAGTAGCAGAAGTATATATGAAAATATTTAGGAAACCAAAAGAGAGACCACTGTTGCTATAGCTGCGTTTACTTTATCTCACTGTGTGTTTCTGCAGCTAGCATTTATCTGTGGTAAATAGTGTTTCACACAACTGTTGTGTGAAGAATGAAGGAGGACATTGCAGTAACATGACATGAACAGGGACTCTATATTTCTCTTCCTATTGTGCTCATCGAAGCTCGCTACAGTTGACTAAAGTAATTTTACTACCTTTATAGTGATACTTTGGTGTAACTGCAGCAACATAAGAGACTCCACACAAAAAGCCCTCTGGTCTGCATCACAACTTTCCTTAAAGGGGATGTACAGTCAGGCTGTGGGTGTGTAACCTCACTGGTTTAAAAACATAGCAACTATATTGATTAATATAATTATTAAGTGTTTATCTACCTTGATAGGCAGAGGTGGGCAGCTGTGGAGGAAACTATCATATCCTTACTTAAGTAAAAGGACAAATACCACAAAAGTCCTGCAATTAAACATTTTACTTTAAACATATGTCTGTGTAATCCAAAAATGTACATTCATGTCAAAAGTAAAAGTAGAAAAATGCGCCTGGTAGCTGTTAGGATATTATACAATGTAGTATATTATTGTAATTATTAGTAGCAAGATTTTACTGAAGCAATAACCATAACTGCTGCCTCTTAAAGGAATAGAATCTTGAAAATAGTAATGATACCCAAACCTAATAGGAGAACTCAGTTGTTGGAAGTGATTAACAACGCATGATCGAACCACACCATTACAATGGATGCTGTATTTAGAACTGCAGTGATTAGTTGAACAGTAATTTAATCATTTCATAGCTAAAGAAATGTTTTGTTAGTTATTTAAAAGCAAAAATGTCAAATATCTGCTTCTAACTCCTCAGTAAGATGATTCTGGACTTTTCTTTGTCAGACATGATTATAATGGGAAATTAGAACATACAACCATTTTTTAAATGGTGACAAGTTGTGATGCATCAACATAATATAATCTATATCGAGCTGTGGCTACAGACAGTACTGTGTTTTGGGATTAATTAATTTGGGGTTTTGATCTTTTCAGAGGAAATGCTGTTTGTAATAAAGATGAATGAATGCATGCACTGCTTGTTTATAAAATAAAATACTGTAGCTGTGGTTATTTTGCTCAGTGAGGTTTTTTTTTTTCAGTCCTGTGGCATTATCAGCAAAGTCGTGATTTTAACTTGCAACCACCATGGGACCTGTACCCGGGGGTGCTAACATGGCACGTCTCTTTTGCAGCTATTGTTTGCTCACAACACAACCCACATAGAAACAGGATCTAATATTCACTGTCTGCTTGGCTTTCAGAGCAACTGATGAGACAGACCTTCTCCCCCTTTGGACAAATCATGGAAGTCAGAGTTTTTCCAGACAAAGGCTATTCATTTGTGAGGTACGTGAAAGTTTGTCTTTTCTTTTTTTTCCCCCCAAGCCAGATCAAAATACGATACAGACACTGGACACATGCAGCAAATGTATAGTGTACTGTGTGGTAAGGAAAACCTCCAGTATTTTGGAGATACTGTGGGCTGCTGATATGTTTTTAATGCTATGAGCTGTTGATGCTTGTACAGGTTTTCAGGCTGTACTGCAACTTACTTGTTGTATTGGTTTACGCCCTTGGTGCGTGTTGGACATCTGTGTTGGACTTTGCACATTTTGCTTACAGTACAGATCTCCAGCAGTGACGTGGGAATCTATGAAATGTATAAAATGAGGTTCAGTCTTTTCTGAGTCTCTCTCTCTCTCTCTCTCTCTCTCCCTCTGTTTTTGTCCAGGTTTAACTCCCATGAGTCAGCAGCCCATGCCATTGTGTCAGTGAATGGCTCTTCAATAGAAGGCCACATAGTGAAATGCTACTGGGGTAAAGAGACCCCAGACATGATGAACTCGATGCAGCAGATGTCTATGCCCCAGGTAAATGCACCATATGCTGTACATGCTGTAGAACAATAAGAGCAGCATCTAGTCATTGACTTCTTAGGAGCTCATAGGAAGATATAACCATAAGCTTCTGTTTAGTGCTGCAGTGTGTTGTCTCAGTATATTTTGAACATAAGATGAACTGAAACCATAACTTAGGCATTGAGGAACATCACAGTGACAGGACATTAAGCATTTTGCCTCTTTCATTTAATTCCATGTTGAAGGGATAAATGGGATTCATACAGTTGGTAATGAGAGCAAATGTGTAAGTTTAAAATAATTTAAAAAGCATAATTTTTTCATTTTGCTGTGGCTTTAATGCCATTCACCTTGTGACATACTCAGGGAAATGGACCCATTGGTCCTGGTGCTTGCAACATCCCATCATTGCATCAAATGGTGACCTCATGTCCAATAAGTTACTGAGTTTTGCAAGTTCCCAGCAGGAAAGTCATGGAACTTCCTGGTAAATTCAGGGCTGTGGTTATTATGATTGCTGAAATGCTGGAGGGTAAACCATACTTAAACCGTACTTTTTGCACTAAACCTTGCAGCAGAACAAGATGGGCTTCGCTGCGGCCCAGCCCTATGGCCAGTGGGGCCAGTGGTACGGCAATGGGCCCCAGATCAGCCAGTATGTCCCGAATGGGTGGCAGGTCCCCACCTACGGCGTCTACGGCCAGGCTTGGAACCAGCAGGGCTTCAAGTAAGTAGCACGGTGTGCACAGGGCTCCCCTTCACCGCCTCCTCCTACTCCAGCACCACCAGGGTCCCCCCTTCAAGACCGGGGCAGCGAGAGCCAGCTCTGGCCACAGGATGGAGCCATGGCCTCCCTCCCCCCCAACCCCACCTCCTCCCTGCTCCCCTCGCCAGCCCCTCACCTTGCTCATCTTTGAGAAGATTGAGAAATAAGCATAGACCCACACAGAACAATCGGAACTTTAATTTTGTTGTTAGTCATGTTTCAGTGTGTCACCACTGCTCACTGTGCACAGCACATCCTAGTACCTGAAGGCTTTTGTTCCAGAATGTTTTGTCACTTGAATTATAGTCCGTAATAACTCAACGCAATGAATGTAAAAAATACTTTCTCAAACTTTCTAAAAATCAAAATTTTGAATTCATTAAGGTTAAAGATAATTGACTAAATACACTGAACACAAAAAGTAGTAAATGCTCAGAACAAAGTTTTCACTTTCTGTCCACCCAGGGAATTTGCTGATGAAGAATTAATTTCCTTTTGTGCAAGATTGCTGACTGTGTGTAAGGACTGTCTTTAAGGCTGTTCAGTTGTTCTGTATGTCTTCATTCATGTCATAGCTTTTTACATCTTTTTTTTTGTGTTTGTTTTCATTGATTTATTTTTTACTGATGATGATTGATCTGTACATGAATGTCAGCAGGACATGTTAAATATCATTTGTAGGTTCTCAGATTTTGGTTTTATTCAGACAGCCTATATGCAGTGATGTTGTGTGCACCCAAGAACAATAAAGAGGTCTTATGTTGCCGACAGTCTAACATTCTTGGTAAACATCTGCATAAATAGGCTCCGCACAGAGGTGTGAGGTAGATGTAACTGAAAGCAGTGTGTTTGATCGTCAAATGTACAGTAAATGCACAGTTATTAAGACAGAGGCTAGACCTCTTTTGACTTGAAATTTGAAGATGAAACTTTATCCTGTATAAGCTGTCTAATCACCACACTGAACTCAGAATTTAGTTTTATTGCCTAAATGCAAAATAGCCTTAAAGTACATGATGTGAATAGGGGGAGAATTTATGACTTCTTTGTTATAGTTTATGGCCAAATGTAGAAGTGTGATGAGAACTGATTATGGTCTACATTGTCGTATACAGTGTGGTTTTTCTATCTCAAGGCTGGTTACAGCTGTTCTCTCCTCATGGTTATCAGCAGATGGGAGGGGGGTGGAAGGGAATATGTAGCTTGCTGCGCTTAGCCTGTATGCTCTTTGTCTGCTTGTCCACCCATGTATAATCAAATGACACTTCCTTCTGGTCCCTCCACTTTCTGTTTTTTTTTTTTTCTCGTGTTTTTTTTGTTTTGCTAGCTTGATTTTTACCCAGCCTTCCTCACCCTCACAACTTCTGATAACTCTGTTTGCTTTCTTGTTCTCATTCTAGCCTGTCCAGATTCTAGTAGCTCTAATACAAACCGTCCCTTTGGCTCCCTTTCGCCTTGTCTCTTCTAACCTGCTGGCATTTTGTCTTTTCTCTCTCTCTGTCTCTCTGTCTCTCTCTCTCTCTCTCTCTTTACCTTGTTTTTTGCAGTCACTTACCGGCCAGTGCTGGGTGGACTGGCATGAGCGCCATCAGTAACGGTGGCGTTATGGAGCCTACACAGGGATTGAATGGGAGTATGCTAGCCAACCAGCCCGGTATGGGAGCCGCAGGATACCCCACACACTGATAGGTGGGCAGGGTGGGAGATTTGTCAACCATCAGCCTCTTATTGGCTGTACGGTGCCCTGCGGGGCTGTTTAACACCGCCTCCATTTGTGGCAGGACTAAGACTTTTACTGGGATGTGGAACCTAATGACAAGGTTGACGTCTGTGAGATGTAAATGGGATTTCATGGGGAGGGGGGGTGGGGATTGAGGCAACGGGAGCCAGGGAGCAGCGATTTGACCCACACAGGTATTTACACCCTCTGTGGTAGGCAAGACTGGCCATGAACCAGGGCTCTTACCGTTTTTAAGTTAACTGTAAATGAGTATAAAACTGTAAAGGAGAAACTTTTGGAATTTTTTTTTCCGGGTTTTACAAATTGCTTCCATTTTCACATCTTTTCTCTCAGACAGCCACTGAGAGGTTTGTCTTTTCTTTTTTTTTTTTTTTAAAAAAAAACTTGACGTCTGAGTCATGCTAAGTTATGAACCTTAGTTATTATTTGAGGAATGGAAAGCTGTTTAATTTGTTCTAATTTTCTCTTGGATTAAAATCAATTGCAGGGATTGTTGCCACTGCTGTTTCTCTGTAAGGGCAGATAAATATTGCACAGTTTTTTCCTCTCTTGTACTTGCTAGACAAATTTGACTACCAAGAGTGTTTCCTTTTTGCATTCCATTTCTCCATATCTTTTAGACAGCCTCAAATCGTTTCGCCACATGTAAATAACCATTCATTCATTTGAAACAATGTAAGTAAAATGCTACTGTTAACTGTGGGTGCTTGCTTTCATTTTTGTTTTGATAACTCGACAGTTAACTCCGACATTGTACGTAGCAGAGTGGCACTATCAAATGTGACACTGGCACAGTGCAACACACAATTCTTCCATGCAGGGATAAGACAGCATTGCCATGCAGTGCATACTTAAAATTTAACACAATTCAAATGTTAAAGGGTGAACATGTTTGACACTTCTGATGTTTTTTAAAGATCTATTGAAACGCCAGTATTTTATATCAAAAATCTGAGTGGATTCAACCTTTACACTTGCTCTTTTTGCCAGAGAAATGGGGAGGCCTACATTGTAACTGTTGCCTTATAGAGCTGGTTTCTTTTAGCTGACAAGATACTCTTTTTAATTAGGCAGTGCCTACAGACATTTTCAGACCCTTTTGTTTAGAAAGGTGTTAGCCCTGAGAACTGATGACTCTGCTACTGTAATCAATGTTTTCTTGCTTTGTCCAATTAAAATGCTAATGCACATAAACCACACTGTATTTGCCTTTTTCTCATGGATGTATGGAAACGATACAGAGCCTTAAATCACAAAAATGCATCTGATATCTATTTCTTTCTCAACACTGTTGTGTGTCTGCGTTCACTAAGTGAGACCACACACACACAAAGCTTCTGGAAATGGCTTGGAGTCATCTAAAAGTTGAGGGTGGTTTTGAAGCGTCTCATCATTCCTTGTCCTGTAAGCCGGTCAAATTATAGCCTACAGGTTTAATTTGTAACACTGACCTTTAGCTCTGTGTGATTGTGTACTTTAACATCAGTGGTAGAGTGGATATTGGACAAATACTCTTTTGAAACATCTGGGTCAATCTTAGGGATTAGGCACCATACATGACCACAGTTTTTGTAAAGAATGTCCTCAGATAGCAGCACAATGTGGTGTAGTTGGGCCATATCATACATTTATGATAGACTCTGTCTCCAAACATCCTACAGCACCTGCATCCTTTTCTGTGTACATTGAACAGCCTCACTAGGTGTTATTTTAACCCTTAAAACCTCACTAAAGTTACATATTTGGACGTTTTTTTTCTCATGAAAATGCTTTCTAATTGTAAAACTTCTTACATGTAACTCTACACTGTTACTTCTTCTAGAATTTGCAAAGCTTTGAAGTCTCCACCTAATAGATGAAATGAAAAGTAAATGTTAGAAATGAGGCTACAGCCTGTAAATTGTATGATGTGACTGTAAAAAGACTACAGCACTTGGTTCAGCTCCCTCTCACTTTCTTGTATCCTAGAAATAGAGCACCTGAATGGAGGCAGACATAATTAATGGTATTAATTACACATATGCTGTCCCTGCTGTGACTGGAAAAGTATCTGCTTTGGGAGAGGTCTTTTATAGAGGTTGGTGGTATTTAATTTCAGATTAGAACCAGAAACAAAGGAAGTTTCCAGATATCAAGCATTTAGGGTAGCCGGAAACCTGCAAATTAAAAATGTGGAATTTATAATGCAGACCAGGCTGGATTTTGTGTCGAAAGCAAAAAAAAAAAAACACCTAAAAGCATGAAGCTAACTCTGGTACTCTTTATTGCTCTGCAGCCATGTAAATGCAGCGAATGCAAATGCAGACCCTCTCACAGCTGCAAGTTGCCTTTGACATGGTCCGGAAATATTTAATGTGTCTATTTAGAGCTCATGTTGAATGCAGAGTAGCTATGTTGTCATACAAACGCTAAGAAGATAACAATGTTCTTAGATACCATAGCAGGTGGTCATGTTTCTGCTTGTAGACACTTAATCTCAGTTGTCTGAGCTCCACATTCAACAGTATGTAAAAACACTGAAGAGGAATTGAGGAATTTTAATCCAACTTCCCTTTCTTAGCTGAAAAGAAGCTTAATTCAGCTTTTTTACTTTCCTTTCATTTCTTGGATACTGCACATATCACAGAGCCCAACGATTCATTACTAATAACTGCAACTCAGGCTTTCACCTTATATTAATTTTAGTGCATTCAGATGTACTTTAACCTCCTCTGGATTAAAGCACTGGATTATACAGATTGATGACAAATTAAAGGAAAACCCTGAACCACTGGGCCCGACCATGAGATGACCTGGCAGCTCTGTTTTGCTGTAAGGACATTTTGCTGACATGGTTTGGCTGTAGTTGGCCTCTTAGAAGAAAGGGACATAAAGAATCAATGCTGAAGTCCGTTGAAGCTGTTTTCAAACCTTTTGCAACTTGGTTTAAAGTTGTAAAATGTGGTTCTTCTATGGAAACTGAATTAATTGCTGGACAACGTGCAGGTCTTTCCGATTGGCTGTCAGCACTGTTAGGTATTTTAGAATCAATGTGTTGATTTCATGGAGTCACTGCTTTAGATTTAATGTCTTCAGGATGTGATATTTGCATTCATGACCTGCACTGCAGATTTTGTGACATATTGATACAGATATTTATTTTATCCTGTTCGTCTATATTCAAGCCAGGACACTTGAAATCCCAGTGAGGCCTTTCAAGTTAAATAGATGGTAAGATTTATGTGTGAATACTATGCATGGCATTATTTTACTTTCAGACATATACGCACATAGTCCTTTACTAGGATCTTATGAGGTAAACTTGTTCAGTTAAAACAGGGATCTGGGGGCAGTTTTGAATCAAATTAAATATGGACTAGAATAGATATGTATAGAATAGAAATACTTTATTGATCCCCAAGGGGAGATTCTGTAACATATTTAATCTACTGCTTTAGAATTCTTTAACTTTAATATGGAAAAGACCTTAAATTTATCCTGACAGCCAGCAAAAGCTCCTCAAATTTTAGAGACCAAATGAAGCACAGAGGCTTCACTGAACCTGAGAGCTCCTCTGCTGAAACTATTTATATCTGACAGTCAGATTTCAACTCCCCTGAACCACTCACTGTTTCCATCCTCACTTGACAGAGTAGTATGTTACCACAGCTGGATTATGAACCAGACACAGTTGTGCAGCAAGTATTTAGCTTCCTTCTGATTAAATGTAACTTTGGTATTGACGATGAGAGCATTAAGGTAGGAGTCTTGTGCAAAATGGTTAGTCGTAAACGTTCATAATTTCAGTTGATGCTCTGTTCACATTATGTATTTTGCCACTTTGAGTTATTTCCTGGCCCTCTCGGGTGAATTTGAATTCTTGCAGCTGGAGAACTGAACATGCATTGTCTGTGAGTGCAGGTTTGTGCAGCAGGTGGCGCCCTCAGTCCACATTTCCCATGTGCCGCTGTGGCGCAGCTGGCTGACTTTGCTGTACTTCAGCTCCGTGTCACTCAGCAGTCAGTCGTCAGCTTGTCAAATGACTGTCTGTCACATCAGGAGTGTGTGTGAGAACTCGTTAAATCCCACACATAAAACTTTTATTTTCTGTCAGTGTAAAATGTAGTTTTTGTTTTTGAAGTGTTAAAGTCCGTCAGTCTACAGCATAAAGCAAACACTGTGTATGTGCTGTGTGCGTGTTACTGTATGTGTGTGTGTGTGACATGTCAGGTGGCAGTGCCAGCTCTCCTCAGTATGAGTTATTGGGTCTTGGACAGCCGTGCAGTCTGGCTGGCTGGAATAACAGGCAGCAAGAGCTGACAGGCTGATAAATGGTTTGTCTCTTCACAGCTGCTCAGCCAGGACCCGACTGGGCTTTAATGGACGGAGAGTCTGTTAGAGAGAGAGAGATGTCAGGAGATGACTTAGTGAGCAGATTACAGCTGAAATCAATCAAAGCAGCCTCACTTGCTTTCTCTTTTGTCGGCCCTGCGTCCTTCCTCTCAGCGTTTTCTACTTCTTGGCTGTTTGCAGTACTGTTTGCAGTAAAGCATGTTACCTTCAAACACCATCAGAATAACACCACTGGAACGAATCATGTAACATGCTGTTCTGTCGGGAAACCTAACCAATCATCGAAGCCTAAAATCTTGATATCTCATCGAGATCACTGTATTCTACATGTCTCGTTGAAAAATGAGTGAAAAGTCACAAGACAAAAATTCTGTGACTTTCAGCTGAACTGCAGGCTGTGTTTACACAGAGCAGAGAGAAGAGAAAAAAAGAAAAAAAAAAAAATATTACTAGTAAAATATCTAAGGTATGGAGAGTCACCATTTTCCCAAGTATTGACACCTGTAGGTCAGTGGGAAAATGCTGTACATATTGATTACATTTTTTTCTTCAATATTTTTATAAATAAATAATCAGAGACTTTCAATTTATTTTCTTCTATTTTTTTTCTTTTCAAGACACTTCTAAGTTCCCCTACTTCTAGCCATGGACGTGCTGTTTCCATACAGATGCAGAGCTTGCATTGTATTGTGATGAAAAATGAGCCCACAGTGAGTAAAAATGTGACAGGAGCAAAAAAACTTACCCCAAAACTGCTTGGGGTTCAGAGAGTTAAATAGTTTCAGAGCAAACGTAAATAAAGTATAAATAAACAACAGACACAATTATAGTACATATAAAATGTTATTTTGATGAATTTGAATGCTAATGTGAATCAAGACTTTTCCAAAAACCTTTCCTAAAATGGAACATTGTGTGTTATAATCCTGTTATCATGTCATCTGTTTCTCTCCTCTCCTTCTTTGACATCATCCATTATTGCTCAGAATTGATTTAACCTAAATTCTAGAAGTTTTTGTTAAAACTTGTTGATTAAATGTTAAAATATTGATCTCTCTGGATTGGGGCTCATCAGGGTCTGACATTCTTAGAAAGCCACTTGTCCCTACATTTGCTTTTGGACTTACTGCAATAAATAAATCAGTTTAAAGCCACAAAACATGTAACTTTCTGAAAGAACAGTTAACACTTCCTGCTAACTCAGTGTTGTTTATTTAATGTACTCGGCCTTATTACGTCTGATATGACTATCAGCGTATGATGGCTGATGTTACCAAAGGTTTGGTAAATTTGCAATCGTTATAAACTGAGTTTGCTTGTGCTACTGTTGCAGTAGCTTAGCATTTTAAACAGTTAGCATTTAGCGCTAGTACATGATAGTCCCCAGCAGCTGCAGTGGCTCCTGTTCAGCTGAATGTATGGGGTGGCTAAAAGATGTTTCCCCAGATGCCAGATTTTAGAACCATACAGCTGTGATTCAGGCTCAAACTCAACTATCAACCCTTTAACATACTTTTTTTTCCCCTTTAAGTAACTTGAAGGTTGTTAAATTCTCTTATTCCTCACTCAGTTTGTTGCAGCTCGTTTACATCTATATGATGATTACAGTGACAGAAATGTTACATTTTTATTTTAGCCCTGTTTTCACTGTCAGGATCACATACACATTGTCTTTGTTGTATTCAGACTCAAGACGCTGTGATTTTTATGAACATGATAATAAATGGAAATAACCCAGATGGCATTTCACCAGATTTATATATTTGGTATTTTTTGAAACTTTTGAATCTGCTTGAGAATTTTATCAACTTCATTTTATTTCATTTCATTTCTATCTATCTATCTATCTATCTATCTATCTATCTATCTATCTATCTATCTATCTATCTATCTATCTATCTATTTGGTTTAGTCAAGGTTTTGGTCCACAACGTGAGTTTATAGTGAACAAGCCACCAGTGAAACACTTCCTGTAAAGAGGTTAATGTTGTAACTTCCACGATAAAGATTGTATTAATTGAAATGAACTCCGTTCCTAAATGTTTTAGGAAGGCACAGATGACTAACCTGTTTAAATTTTATACAAACAAAGCATGTGAATCATTGTTCCTTATGACTGGTGGACAAGATAGAAAACTCCAACATTACTAAGAGTTTTTCTGTGAGATTATTCTTAAAATTAGTCCATAAATACATGAAATATTTCACATATGTTTGGCAATCTGATGTAAGTGAAACAACAAAAATGATAGTGGTATAAATAAGTACAATAGTATACTTGCAGGTATGTAAACTCTCTTTCTCTTTGGCCCAACTATGTTCTACAGTGACTGGGCCAATTAAGTGACTTTGTTAATGAGGACAACATCTCTGGTCCTGCTGCAGCTGCACCTCTGGTGACTCCAGTTTTTGTTGGATGCAGGGAAACTGCTGGATCACTGTGTGTTTGCACCGAACACAGTCAGTCACCTGAAATGCAAAGTGTGCTGAAGCAGAAACAAAAGAGCGGAGGAAAATGTTGAGGGCTTCAGGGACAAGAGGTGCCCTGTGAATTGTTTGAGTGAACAGCGTCTGTGTGTGTTTGTCTGTGTTTCCATGCAAGTGACAGCTTGCGGCAGTAGCTGACAGCAAATAAACATGTTCCAGTAATTAACCTTGACAGGCCCAATGTGGTGCCAACAGCAGAAACCTGCTAATGACACAATTAATCCATAATTAAGGTATTCTGTCACACCGCACTCACACACATACTCTGAGGCTGAACACTGTG
This sequence comes from Stegastes partitus, assembly GCF_000690725.1. Classification (NCBI taxonomy): domain Eukaryota; kingdom Metazoa; phylum Chordata; class Actinopteri; family Pomacentridae; genus Stegastes; species Stegastes partitus. The sequence continues at coordinate 88,155 of NW_007578216.1, forward strand.
TGTGTATTGGTAAAGATTGGTACATGTCTGCACAGGAAAATACAGTAGAGTACAGGTTATCGAAGGAGCAGTGCTTTCTTCAAAGGCTCAACAAAGAAAAAGTTCTAAAATATCATGTATGTTCCTTTTGCTTCTTTCCCTCAATGTAACCATAGTAGCAAAGCCCAGAGAATCAAAAGCTTAGAAATGTAATTAATGGCAACTGTGCAGTATGAATATGTGCTAATTATTATGGAAAGTACAAATACAGTATTTGAAGAAGGTAAAGCAGTGTTTGATTAAGATAATGAACTCTTGCAGGCAAATGTGTGCCATCAAATGACGACCTTTCTTTTATGCAGCTTTTATTGAATCTGCTTTAACACTTACGACATTTTTATTGCAGCCTGGATTGGCTTTAATATGCGCGCTATGAACTGACTGCAGGGAGCAGAGCAATGAAGGTTTCTGTTGTGAAGGAGAAGCAAACACTGGCACTCATGTCTCAGGATGACTGAGCTGATGTTCATTTCGGTTCCCTGGTGTCCTGGTGGAGCGTTGCCACTGTCATTGCTGTATCTCAGTTCCTTTGACAGTGAAAGATGAATGAATGAGACTGAAGAAATGTTTGAATGGAGGGTTAGATTGATGAAACCATTCATTCTGTTTGGTCATGTAAAGTCTTTGCTACAGATTCTGTTTGTATCTGTTGATATAAGAATACATGTGAGTTTTGCACTGGGAATGTGGAAAAATGACAGAAATTGCAGAAAAGTCTTGTTTGTTGTGTTGCTTGAGATGACCAATTACAGTCTGTATGAATAAGATAAGCTAAAGCTAAAGCAGGTACATCCATCCATCCATTATCTATACACCACTTAATCCTAATTAGGGTTGTGGGGGGGCTGGAGTCTATCCCAGCCAACTTAGGGCGAAGGCAGGGGACACCCTGGACAGGTCACCAGTCTATCACAGGGCTACACTTAGAGACAGAGAACCAAGAACACTCACATTCACACCTATGGACAATTTAGAATCACCAATTAACATCAGCATGTTTTTTGGACCTTGTGGGAGGAAGCTGGAGAACCCGGAGAGAACCCACGTTGTACGGGGAGAACATGCAAACTCCACGCAGAAAGATCCCACTGGCCCCACTGGGATGGGAACCGGCAACCTTCTTGCTGCGAGGCAACAGTGTTACCAATTGCGCCACCTTGCAGCCCTAAAGCAGAGACAAAGCTGCAGAAAAACAACCCATTTGTATATTTAATACTTTCACATTTTTGTGGCCCCGATGTTCACTGTTTTGGTCCCCAGATTGAATCCTGGCACTTCTATCCCCCTTCTGGTGTAGCGAGTCTGCTGAGTCAACAGCAGGTCTTAATTTCATGGAAGCCATAGAGCACAGCTCGGTCTGAACACCAACTACGCCTCAAGTCAGTCAAATTTTTATAAAAATTACAAACATTTATTGAGATGTTGGAGCTGAAAACATTTATATTGTGTAAGCAATCATGCCCAGTGTTTCCTTGGAGCTGATTGGAGCTTTGTTTCATACCACAGACAGAGTAAACATTTGCCCATTTGCAAGTTTTCATGGTAAACAATATTAGAGTAGCAGTGACTGGGCCCTGGTTTAGATTTGACTGAATTTATGTTCTTGTTTAATATTCCAGCACAATCTATTCAACACGCCACCATGCCATTTACAAGTGTTACAAAGTACATTTGATATAAATATTGAGGGTTTACTTCTGAGTAAATGCTACGAGCTTGACATAAATATATAACAACATATGTGCTCCAATTTCATGCAGAGAACTGAATCAGCTTCATCTGACTAGAAGTCGTGAGTTTGCAAGTATTAAAAGATAAATATTTCCTGCTGCGAAGAAACCAGCTGCATCTGTTGAGCATTAAAACCTGAGTGTGTGTGTGTATGTGTGTGTGTGTATGTGTGTGTATGTACGTACAGTGTGAACTGCAACTGAATACATTTTCTGTCGTACTGTACTTCAGCACAGTTTTGATATACTTGAGCCTATTCCTGTTATGCTACTTGCTGCATTTCCACTATATTTATAAGGCAAACATTGCACTTTGTATTTTCACTACATTTATTTTAAAGTTGTAGTTAGAAGTTATCTTGCACTTTCAGATTATTAATTTAAAATGTAAATTGACAAAAAAAACGTTTTTTCTTTTTCTTTTTTTTTTTTTTTACAGTAGATTATGCCACCCAGCAGTAGACAGAGTAAATAAAGTTTACTTTTGCTGCAAAATTAAGTTTATGCGTGCACTGATGAATCAATGAATTGAATCTAATAACATAATGTGATTCTGAAATGGTGCAGATTGTTTTACACTGTAGCATTGTATTGTGCGTGTGTGTGTGTGTGTAGGTGTGTGTGCGTGTGTGTGATGCATACTGAGACTGTTGTTCCGTTACATCTATTCAGTGCCACGCAGATGACGAATGTAGTTTGACAGTAGTCAAAACACAACAACCTTGAAGAGCTGAGTTACAGTCGTTCTGTTTTTGAAGGACAACTTGGAATTTTAAAATGGCAATAACTCATATTTTGTGATGATCTTCTGATTTAAATTTTTTTTTTTTATACATGACCTTTGTGTGAACAATGGAAAGATTTACTACAAGACATTAAAGGCACACTCCAGTAAATGAGTGCTGCACTTCCATAAAGCCGAGGGCCTTGAGAGACAGGTCATGGACATCTGTCAAAATTAAAGCAGCAGGGTCTGACATATTTTCACTTTCAGTCCCAAAAATGCAGAATCCTACATTTCCCACAATACATCTCAGCAGCACTTTTCATTACACCTTCCTTGTCCACATCTTTTGACCCCCACGCCTTGTTTGTAACACAGACTATATGGTTATTTTGACAGAAAACTCTAACACAGTACTTTCCATTAAAGTCACCTTTACAAATGTCGCTTTTAAGGGTTAATCCACCAGATGATAAAACTGGAACCTCATCATGCAGATAGTTTAATAGCTTTGAGTATCAAACTTGATAGATTTCTGCTTCTAAGAAACAGCCGAGTCAAATAGCATTAATTTGTGGTGCTTATAACAAAATGAAATGCTGAGAAGCAGAATAGAGTGACAAGTGACATGACACATTTTGTGAGAGATCATGCTGTTAAATATTTAAAATACATTTTTTTTTTTTAGATGAACTTCTGTTCACCTCCTTTTCTAGGAGACAGAAAGCATGCAAATATGTTCTCTGTATTTTTGGTGAACCTGCCCTATAAATGCAGACTTTTGAACCTGGGACAGAATTAATAAAAAGAGAACATAATTTATCTCCGACCAGGTGATATTTTGTCATAAAACGCCCACATCGGCCCGACATTTGATCTAACCATTATATCAACTGTAGTGACGCTGCACAAACTTTACTGTGCCAAGTCTTGTTCAGAGCTCTGCCACCCTGTTTATAACTTTGACAGCTTTATTATGTACTTTGTATACAGCTTCAGCAGCAAGTCAGATTCCTGGCATTCGTAAATAGACTTACAGGTGATTTTGTGGCTGTCAAGGTGTTCGCTAGACAGTCATGACTGATTTATAGTCGCAGCGTCAAACACAACCTGAGTCATCCAGCAGGCAAATAAAGATGAAGCTCAGCTACACTCCAACTGGCTCCAGAATAAACACACATGCACACACACTCACATGCACACACACACACACACACACACACACACACACACACACACACACACACACACACACAACCGTGTTCAGTGCAGGTCAGGACAGCTGTGGGTTTAAAATCTGCTCCTCATGTGTGTGTGTTTAGATACATTTGTGTTTGGGTCTGTGCAGCCGTTTGTGTTTGTACATGTGTGTCAACAGTTCACCCACACACATGCTGGTGTTTGTGTGTCTGTCAGGGTGTGTCGGGCTCAGCGCTGACAGGTGTGTGTCACCTCATCATTCAAGCTGTCAGCGCCGCCGACGGGCAGGAGGAGACGAGACGCCAATGAAGGACACCGGTTGGCTGTCGCTCAGGCCGAGCCACTTCCTGTGCAGTTTAGTGGGAGTCTTGGAGAAGTCCTATGTAGGACAAAGGCAGCCTGCGGCGAACTCCCCCTCCCCATTACCACTGTCTGCAACGCTCCAAATGAAAAAAAATCCCCCATCTGACTTGACTCATCGCTCATCACCAGTACAGTGAGAGTACGAGAGAGCTCCACGGATCAAAGACTAGATGTCACATCCCCCTCCCCTTCCTCGAATTCATCCAAAAAGCCAGAGCGAGGGCTCTGTGCATGAATGTGTGTGTGCGTGTCAGTGTGTGTCTGTGCATGTGTATTGGAGGCGAGCGGCTTGCCAAGCTCCTCAACTTGAAGCGTGTGTTTATATACTTTGTCACTCAGGAAAATGAGATGTGTAAATCCAAATGTCAGCGAAGAAGAGGAGATTTCTGACAGCGCCGAGCATCATGTTCCAGATTTTTTTTCTCCCTCTTCTCCTCACTTTTGGCCGGCTGGACGCACTGCTGACAGCTTCATGGCTGAGAGAGAGAGGAGAGAAGATCTGAGCACTGATAGAAAGCAAAAGGAAGAATGGAGGAAATGATTGTAGATGATGTTTCTTGAATGCATACACGCACACAGTCACAAATAGGGGCCATATAGCAGCCAAGGTCTGCTCTGCATGACTGAGTGTGTGTGTCTGACAGTATATACTTACTTCATATGGATAGCGTGTGTATGTGTGCAGATGCTTTTAGAGTACAAATTGGACTGAGGCCTCTGCAGTATTCGGGTGACACAGTAATGGAGGGTAGGATATGTATGTGGATTGTGTGTGTGTGCGTGTGTGTGTGTGTGTGGCTGTCGCCAGTGTTCAGCGGCCCTGCCACTCAGCGGTGCATACGCAGGGTTGACAGCTCCCGCTTAAATGTGTCACTCGACATTACCCATAAAGCACCACGGGGAGGAGGGGGGGGAGTACAGGGCTCTAGATATGTGTGTGAGGAACCAGCTAGGAAACAGAAACAGGGACACAGAATGCTTTGTCTTTTTCTTTTTTACTTTTGTCTGTATTCTCAGCCAATAACCAAATCCTGCTGCTCAGATGTGGTTCAAATGCTGCACTGGTTCTCAACTTTAGGCACCCAAGGGCCCCTGCTGGCGGTCCTGCAGCCACTTATGCAAAATGAGAAACAGTTGCTTTCACTTCTTGGGGAGAAACAGTCTTAACAAATGCTGTCACTAAAGATTTTGCAGGAAAGCCACCACAGATATGAGTTAGACAGAAATACTGTCTGTGCTGTATTGACAGTAAGTCTAGACTAAATCACTGCTGCTGCTAACCAGAGCTGACTGAAAACACAGGGTCGCTTACAGGCCAGTTTAATGCCAGTACTGCCATTATCATTTGTATTTCGTCTCTGTAACAAGAAGATACTCAAGTGTCTGCTTAGACAGATTTACATGACTGGCAGTTGGATTATTTCTAAGGCAAGGATGGATGTGAAACTTTCATGGATTATCCATCCATCCATAAGCTATACGCACTTTATCCAGAGGGTCACTGGGGAGGGGGGGAGGTTTCCTGACCTGGTGAAAGGTTGGGTACGCTACACCACTGCATCTCCTAAATTATGTTAGTATAGAAATGAAAAAATGAAATGAAAATAAAAAAGTCAAAATTACAGACCTGTGTAGATAAAGAGATAAAGTCAGCCATAACTGAGGTGCATTTTAGTTTAAAAGCATCCAGTCTCTGAGCTTAAAATTGTTTTACCATTAACAACAAGCAGAAGTAAAATTTACTTTTCTAAAAATAAAAATATTTCAGTCTGACCCTATGACCCTATTTAGTTTGTCTTTTGCCTGCAGGATGCACATCGACATACACATGGACGCCATGACACACATTCACACTTTACACTATCCCACCACTCAAGAAGTGGTGCTAAGGCACACAGCAATCCACCAACACAGACAGTAGGGAAGAAGACTACTTGCTAGTAAACACGAGTTGCGACTGAATACTTAAAGAGCTGCATCCTATGGCTTTTCCCCCTACTTTACCATGAACTTCATGGAAAACATCATGAGAACAAGATGTGAAGGAGAATTCATGAGCACTTAGGAAAAGACAGCTGCAGAGCTAAAAGAATCCAACTGGACTTGGTGGATGTAGTTGATGTGGTGCGTATCACTTTGAATGCTGCTGTGGCAAGGAATTCTAGGCCAGCATTGTTTCCTTTCTTATTGTAAAGGACGCTCCAGCGTATCCTGTGTTAAAGAAGATAAGAAAGGAAGCACTGAATCGCCCTTCCTCAGCGTGTAGAAAATTCAAGCAGCTCTTATCATGACTGACACTTACATTCTTCTGGGTCATTTCACTCAATGAGGAACCTTCAGAAGCAAAACAGACTAATTGATTACAACCACAGCTGCAAACAAGACTGAAATCAACATTTAAAAAACAATCTGAATTGCTATATGCACCCAACTATGTGCACATTGTGATTAGGTGAGTAAAATATAATATAATAATACCTTTTGGTTGTGTCCAAAAGACTCAAGAGGACAGCTGAAAAAAAAACATTGTACAACTGCAACAACAAAAAATTGGTGGCCAAAGTTAATGCTTATTGCAATACAGAAAGACTACAGGTCCAATTCAAACTACAACAAAATAAAAGAAAGCCCTCAAATTTTCAGAAACAACATTGTAAGAATTGCAGTGGCTTTGACATAAGCTTTTAGTTTTGCTACATTACTCAAGAAACTCTTATGTCTCTTGGTTAAGGAACACTGTGATCACATTTATAGTGGCAAAGGCACCACTTGAATAATACACAGCAGTTAGCATTTCATGATTTATTTTTCTCTGCTAAGAGCAAATAGAATATGGTTGAAAATATTTGCTCGCAATGATCAAAGATTGCCTGATCAATAATATTTCATCGGATAGAAGTCACGATGTTAACAACTATTTCTGCTAGCGGTGAGCTTCGTTAGCATTCTGAGTTATGAACAAACGAGCCAGTGCTTACTTCTTCACCAAACTCATCTGCTATTGCATGTGAGTTTGTTTTAATGTATCTGTGATGCTGAAAGTGACTGTTCCATCTGACTAGTTTTTCCATTATCTGCCATTACCAGAACCCTAATGTGTTGTGTGCCAGACGAATAGTATATCAGCCTGTTCCTGTGTTGTTCCCAGTAACGCTGATGCAGCAACACACACTGGTAAATACCACGTGAACACTGAGTCTGGGGTCACATACAGTGATTACGCTAATTTCATAGGATGAATGCAGCAGTTGTAATTTGCTAATGTTAAAGTTATGTGAATATAATATTTACAGCTTTGGGTCATAACGAAAGTGTCCAGTTTCATTCTGCAGCATGACTCTGGGCAATTTTCCACTGCAGAGACTCAGGGCAGAAACGTTTTCAGAATTTACTCAGAAATTGAAAGGTTTGACTGCAATGTCAACCCCAAGTACACCAAAACATCAACAAATAAAAGTTACTGGACTGAACTCCAGTTCTACGAGAATGTAAGAAAATAGAAAAGTGGAAGTTTGTTCTGTTAGATATGACTATATGGGGAATTTTAGGTTTTTGATGGCATTATTAGAGTAGAGAAGGCTTAGTGAGGACACGGAGAGGGCAGAGTAAATGGCACTCATTGTCCTCTCTAAGTTTAAGCGATCAGCATTTATCTTCTCCAGGCTTAACCAACCAGCTTTGAGACCCACACAGCAGTTTTTCAGTGCAGCTAAAAGTACTATTTTCTGCCCTGAACTCGGCCCTGAAAAAGATTGTACAGAAGCGGTTCTTCTTGAACTTGGATCACACATTAATGTTTGGTCATCCTGCAAGTTCCTCCGTTGGAAAACAGTCGAATGATGCTCAGACATGCTGTTGTGGGTCATCTATACGAGGTGTGTCAGAAAAGTTTCAGGACTGGTGTCACAAAAGAAATATTTCAAATCCAAGCAACAAGTTTTCCTCTTTGAAGTAATCCTCCTGGAGTCTAACACACTTTCCTAGCCTTCTCTGCCATGCTGCCATGCACTCCTGGAAGCAGTGATGTACGATATTAAAATTTCTGACCAATACCGATTTCTGATATCGCTGATAACCGATATTATCGATGTCAATATTTAAAAAAAAAAAGAGCATAAGTAAGCACTGTGAGAACGTGAAAACTATTCAAAAGAAGCCCATACCAAATTAGACCACATAGTCGTCTTTAGTACATAGCAAAAGTAAAACATATTTAAACATATTTTAACATATTTAACGTTAAAGTCCAGTACCATTTAAGTAATAACATCTGTTAAATAGCAGCAATATCAAATGTAGAGACGAAGGCACCAATGTTAGACAATGATCGGTTTTTCACATCGGTTAAATTTGTTCATCGGACCGATACTGATACATGGGAAAAACACTGATGTGGTCGCCAACATATCATGCATCCCTACCTGGAAGGATTCTTCCGGGATCCTCCGCAGCTCCATCGTCACAGCAATATTGATGTCGTCCATGTCTTCTAAACGTGTGCCCTTGATGACCTCCCTCATTTGTAAATATAACTGGTAGAGTAAACCTCTAGCAGCCACACTGGTCAGTGTTACTAACTAGCCAGTAGGCAAAAAGGTTTCTCTCTTTCTTAGTTTTTGCATGTTGGGATGAATTGACACATACAGTAGGTGTTTGGTTGTGTAAAGCTGTCAGATCAGCTGGATTATGGGAGTTAAGGGCCACATGTCAAAACATGTCTTTCAGTCTGCCTCGGGGCGCCATAACAACAACCCCCATCCCTCCAAAATACAACCACCACCATTCTCCTCATGTCACTCAGTCCCTATCCGAAGGCACAATCAACTCTCTCAGCTCCATTTCCTGCCAGTGTGTGCACCAGCACGCCACACACACACATATACACGCATGTATGCACACTCAGAGGCAACAAAAGCTATTATCAGTTACCGGCAGCGCCTCCATACGTGCACAAACTAGCATGAAGAGTTACAGCGTCAGGTGGTGTGTGTTTGTGTCCGTCAACACGAGGACAGCGGAGTTTTCACAGCGAATCAGTTAAGATAATCTTCCTTGTCACTGAACTGAAGTGTCTTGAGTTAGGAGACATTACTGGTTTTACGAGCGGAGCGTGTGGGTTTGTGTGCAGCAATTTCTGAGATAAATTTGAGGTGTTTTGTCTTCGTCATTTATACTTCACTGGGTAAATTGTCTTAATTTGCATTTATTGTATATAAGTTTGTTTGTTTAGGCCAGTTGAGTCTACGCTACCACCAACATACGTCCTGCCCTCTACTCCTTACGTTATTCATGTTGTAAGCGTTGCTCATGTCTTGCTGCAGATACACAATCAGCCTACGTAACAGCCAATGATACAGGAATATTTATTCAGTCCCAGACAACAATCCTGATCTCCACCCTGAAGTCTAAGCACTAAACCCTCACAGACTTAACTGACGCCACAACTGAGACTCTTGAGTGTGTGTTCATGAGGAGTTGAAATGGTTTTAAAAAGAAGAATGGGACACACTGTCATGACAGCACTTTGCTTGTAGAAGACAAATCACTATTACAAAAAACAAATAATTAAAATTTCTTGCCGATCATATGCAAATGTCAGACTGCCATGACTACATTTTGGCATTTAATTCACCATTTATTGTCTGTGCTGGAGGACGAATGACTGTTTGCCTTATTTAATCTGACATTCCACATTTTCCCAGTTATTGGTATTCTATCAGGTTTTTTTTGCCCAGTTCATGACAAAATTCATTAATCTAAAAATGTACTGATCTGGTGCTGATGCTGCATGTCTGTCTATAGTCATCATTCTATAGTTTCACTTATTAGAACATAATGGTCTGACTGCAGCACACACAGTCACAGTCAGCAGGACTGAATGAGGGCCTTTTTTTAAAGAAGTTTTGTGTTGGAGTTGAAATTATTTTAAAATGTGATACCAGAACTTTCATTTTTATGGCTAAATACTGATTATTGGTCTCCTTGATCACTAGTAGTGAATATGAGTATCAGCCCCAGAAACACAACATCAGTCAACACTTAGTTTTCACTCATCGTAAATGAATAGAAATGATTTTTTATTTTTTTTTCTGACCTGTAGTAAAATCATAACGGGTTTTGTTCCCCGCCATACTGCAGTACATGCTGAGTTGTTTGTACTGATACACCCAGCAGACACACATTAGCACACATCTTGAGGACTGGGTAGAGAAGCGAATCTACACCAGCCGTTTGTTCTTGAAATTCTCTCACTTTGTCTTTGCTGTTCTCTCTCAGGTTCAGCTTGGCAACACATTTTAGCCCCCCAGGCAAAAACACTGCAGACGCCACCAGACGCCAGATTTCCTTCACTCCAGGGGAAGGATGAGATGCTTTGCATATTCCTTTTACCTAGCTGAACTTCTGTTCTGGCTTTGCAGCAGTCATTATAAAAATCAGTATTCTATTCGCGGCTGCCAGTTCTCATAAGAGGCCCAGAGTAAAGTTTTGATCCTTGATCACATAAATCACAAAGACAGGATGTTGTGGAACCAAGGGGGATGTGTAAACTGGTTTGTACTACTGTTTAACCTGAAAGGGAAAACTGGTCCAGTGAAGGTCAATGAGCAGAACATGTCACTAACACTGCCGGGGGTCAACTCTCACCTGGGAGAGTCGTATTAAATGTGTATGCATCAATAGTTCAGGGTGGCCCTTTGGATGAAAGTGGCAGACATTGTGTTTCTTTCTCACACCCTGCCTTCTTTGATTTGGTTCAGAAAAAAAAGTGATACTTTAAGAGGCAATATTTCAACTTCCAGCATGACAGACACAGACAGACAGAAGAAGGAGAGGACTAGCTGAAGGAGATAAAAGTGATGGACGGCATGTTAAGTGGATATTTTACTCCAGTGTAACTGTGTCGTGACAGGGAGGATTATGATGTGACACAGAGCTGCTTGCTGGGCCTAAAGCCATTGATTGACACATGTCAGTGATATTTGTAAAAGACTCTACCAATGGAAGTCAGATAAGTCAATCAGGCTGAGTGAAACAACATGTGTCTGACATTGTTGGCTATGAATTTTACATGAACCCACCCTGCCGCAGTGCTACATTTTGCCTTGGGGCAGGGCAGTTAGTGTGTGTGGGGGGGCACAGTTGGGGCACCACCTCATATCAGGATGTGACTGGTCAGCCCTGTTGCACTTCCTTTCTCAGACTGGGAAAATGACTGCTGTGTTAGTGATTTAAAAAAAAAAAAAAAAAGAAAAGAAAAAAAGAATTGGTCTTTAAAATAAAATAAAAAAAATAACAACAAAAAAACATAAAACAAAACCAAAACAAATAAACAAACAAACAAACAAAAAAAACAACTAACTCTGGATCACATAATCCAAACAATTTAAAGTGGCCTCATTAAGTGTCTACGTACTTGAAACACTTATTTGCAGTAAAGGGTGACCTTTAATTAACTTTAATTATGGGCCTCTTAATTAACATTGTTGATATTTTCACATGATAGATGACAGCTGTCACAGTGAAAACTCACGCTCCACTTAAAGTTGCCTCTTTTCTAATGAACTCTAATACCTCATTCTGACAATCATGGGGCTAAATGAACTAACAAACTAACGTAGCTGTGAGTCCAGCTAAACTGGAGATTATAGTAGTTTAAAACACAGCTACATCCTAGACTAAACCTGACTGCTGATGCATCAAACCCAGCACATAAATCGGGTGTCTGAGCCGCCCAGCACAGGTGTGTCAGAGAGTATCATGATCACATAACGCACTGGGAGGAGTGTCTGATGGCTTCCCAGCATGCACCAGGGTAATCATGGTTATCAGCATTTTATGCTTTGTCACTGGTTTTATTGTGATTCTTGTGTTCTGCAATGTTTCCAGTGTTCACATTTCTTCGTTGTTGTACAGTTAATCAGTACATGTTAAAGATTATGACTGCAAGTTCACATTTGGGATTGCCATCCTTGACATTGATCTGGTGATTTTCATTCCTTCATATATCAATTTGGCCCTTATATAAACTCAAAATGCACTTCAATGCTCAACATGCACTTAAATGAAGTCTCCACTTATTGAGGCCTCATTTATAACATGGCCAACAAAGAAAATAAAACATGAGGGCGCAGAAATACGAAACCAAAATTAGTAAAATACTGAAACCATTAATAATAATTACAACATTTAAGAAAAAAATAAAAAAAAGCCAAAAGCATCAACTAAAACAACAACAGCTGAAGGTAAAATAAAGAAGTAACAACCTTAACTGAGGATGAAAATGAGTCAGGCTTTATTGTTCTGCATGTTATTTTGTGTTGCAGGTCCACAGTGAATAAAACAGGACTTTCCAAACCCAATAAAAAGAGCTGGCACCTGCAGTGTAATCAAATACATGAGTGTATTCATTAACACTTATTTTATATAATGTAGTTCCTCCAATGAATCACATTAAAATATCCACATGCCTGGCAAATGTTGCCCTATATGAAATCCTAATTTTGACAGAACATGCTTACTTGTACCTGTCATAGTTGACTCTTACAAAATTCAATTTCATAGCACTTTTGCCACTTTTCCTTTTAATTCATTGCACAATGTATCCAATATGCTGTCTGACTTTACAGCAGGGGGAAATTGGTCTGACATTAAATAGATGATTACTTTTTGTGTTAATTTCTGGCAAACTGACGTCATGTTCTTCTTGCAGCTACTGGATTTGTGGCAGCGTATTGATTGTTGAACTGTTTCTGGCATCAAAAATGAATTGAGGAAGTGACACCTTCAGTTACAATTAGACAATACTTTTATACATTGACAGTACATAAAGCTTTGACTAAAACTTGCGGCTGGTCTAACAGAGGTTCTAAGATTTTAAATCTTTTATCATGCATTTTATTTTGAAGGACACAAAAATTAGTAAAGCTCATAAATAGTGACCTCTTAGGATGTTATCTAACAGGTTTAGACTAAACCATCAGTGCAGTTTAAACCAAAGCTTCTGAGGCTACAGCAACAGAGTTTAAGTGATCGTGGTTCTCTGATCAAAGCCCTTATAGGCAAGTCTTGCCATAAGTCAGCAATCTTGGTAACTCCCCTGGACAGTTATCCTGAGCTACAAGACCAGTTTCCTATCTAAGTAAATAGGGAGAGAACCACAACTGCAAAATGTAATTACCACAATTTATGTCACAGGGATAGGAGAGGATTATTTTCATTGGAAAAAAAATCTAACTTCTAACACTGATACACAGAGACAAGTAGAAGGAGAGTTTACACCTCAGAAATGTTACCCTGCAGAATGTTTTCTACAAGCAAGCTCAGACTAAACCATCAGCGCAATTTAAAGATATGTTGTGAGGCATTTATGAATCAGAATGTATTAACATTATCCCAAAAGTTTCTATTAATGGCTTCAAACAGAGAAATCCACAAATTTATTTAGTGTGACGGTGCATTACTTTATCGTTGGCATCTTATCCGCAAGACCACGAATAGCAACGATGAACTACCTCAAGACTGAATCAAACACACAACAGTATCCACAGCAGTTGGGTCGTAGACTCATCTACTGGTGTGTTAGCAGCTAACATTGTGTATATATGTGACTAAACACAACGTGAATAAAACTTTCATACATTACCTGTCTGGAAAAATTATTTCTGTCTGAGTCACATCAGATAGTTTTTTTTTATTTTTTATGGGGGTATTATTGTATAAAACTATTTGTAAGTGTGTATGATGAGTTGTATGTCTGTATCTTAATCTGTGTCTGTAGTGAGATTTGTCAATGTGTAAAAAGATTTGTAAAAGATTTGTCAATGTGTAAAGAGATTTGTCAGTGCGTGCAAAGATCTGTAAATGCATACAAGGATATTAATAGAGGAAAAGTCTAAGTATTTGGCTACAAGTGATGGAAATACAGACAAATCACCAGTTACAAGTCAAGCAGGCCTCACAGTTGGATGACTTTCGCTACACTACTGCCATGAGAAATACGTATCTGCAACTTCAGGGTTTCTGTGTCTCGAGCTCCAGCTCACAGGCTTGTCCATTCTGGCTGTGTACCACTCTCCTGCTCTGTACCTCAGTCGTTGTGCCGCCTACAAGCCATCATGAAAGTTTTTGCTCAATGACCCACAAACTCAGCAAATTTAGCTTGTTCACATATACCAGACAATGTCGCGTGCCCTCAAAGACTCTGGGGGATAGCACCGTCTGATAGCTTGTGGGTGGCATAACTACTAAGGTAAAGAGCAGCAGAGTGGTACGCAGCCAGAATAAATGAGCCTGTGAGCCTGAGCTCAGGGTAAAGAAACCCTGAAGTTACAGATGCAAATCTCTCACAGCAGAAGTGCAGCAAAAGTCATGTGTAAAAAGCCAGCCAACTGTGAGGCCTGCTTGACTTGTAACTGGTGATTTGTCTATATTTCCATCACTTGTAGCCAAATACTTAGACTTTTCACGCATTTACAGATCTTTGCACGACCTGACAAATCTTTTTACACATTGACAAATCTTTTATTAATCTTTTTACACATTGACAAATCTTTTTACACATCGACAAACCTTTTTACACATTGGCAAATGTCACTTCAGACACACAGATTGAGATAGACACACAACTCTCCATACACATTTACAAATAATTTTGCTGCAACAATACCCCCATAAGACAACAACTGCTAGCATCCTGCAACAAAATATCATCAAACTTTGTTGCTTGTTACCCTGGCTAAACCTGGTTAAAACCTGGTTAAACCTGGTTTAAACCTGGTCAAATATTAAACCACAGCTAACCACATTAAAGCTATTCATCAATGAAAACACATAATCTGAAATTATAACTATATAAGGAAATACTCAATCGAATAATCACAAGATAAACTACAGTAAAAGCCTGAATGTAGGAATACAAAAATAAATACAGATGTAGATAAAACAATCACATTTATTTCATATGAATCTATTCTCAACATATTTTTTAAATTTAGAAATGAATGAGTTTAGTTTTTTTTAATTTCATTCTCTATATTTTGATTGGGATTTCATCCAGTCCTATATCATAGCTGTATGTATATGTGTGGATATAAGTGTGTGTTCTGTTAAAGCCGAAACAACAGATATCTCAGGTTGTTTGTATGTTATGATGCTGGTTTGATCTGTGGCATGCTGTGTTTGGGTGTAAAGTGCAGTCAAGTTTGATCTCATCTGACCCAGACACAACACACACACACACACACACACGCACACACATACACACACACACACACACACGCACACACACACACGCACAGATACACAGATACACAACCAGGTAGACAGTCTTGGGTGGCACATGAAGTCTGCAGCCTACGTGTGGTCTCTCACACAAACCCAGTTCAGCCACATACGTGCACTTCTCTCTCCTCCCTTTCTCTCCTGTTTACCTCTCTTTTCCTGCCCGTTTTTCCTTTCCCAATCCTTCCTCCTCCTCCTCCTCCTCCTCCTCATCTCTGCCTGGCGTTAATGTGGGAGTGATTGAGGAGGGCTGTATGAGCAGGCTGACAGAGCTCATCTCTGGCCCATGATGCATGACTTCCCTGGGCCTCCCCGCTGCCCCATTACACCCTGATTAATTGGCCCTGCTTAAGTCAATAACTCATCCGTTAAAAAACAAAAAGCTCCAGTGGAGAGGAGGAGGAGGAGATGGGGAGAGGTAATGAAGGACACAAGAGAGGCATGCAAGCAAAAGAGAGCAGGAGAGAGTCAGACAGAGGGAGAAGGAAGAAAGACAATGGAGGAGATGAATGGAGAGAAAACAGCTGAAAACGCTTTTACTGCACTTATCCAGAAGCCCTTAAAACAAAATGCTTAAGTCTTTCTGAATATCTTTTATATGTAACATTAATACATCTGCATGTTGAAGTAGTGTGCCACTCAAAATGTATTTTTTAAGCATGAAACACTTAACCAGAGGTAGAAATGTGGTTCATTTTCAAGTCAGTAGCAACAAGAAAAAACTGTCAAAACTATTATTTCATTCCAAACTTATCTCACCTGTAGTGTTCTGTCTGGCTGTACATTTTTCAGCCGCGTCAGTCGCCACGGCGCCGCACTAGCCGATGTCAGTCATGAGCGTGGGCGACAAATTCGATCCCCTCTATGATTCGGAGGAGGCTGAAATTTGTCTCCAGTTTCCCCTGAGATTATTACCAAGATACAGCAATGCCAGCGTTGATGGAAGCAGTTTCGCAGCTGCAGACGATGGCCTGTAACGTTCAGGATCACATCTGGAAATATTATCTGCACAGTCAGTTTTGTAAGTGGCTCAAAATGGAATGGCTGATATTGAATTATGGACTCTAGTGGCTGGGAGGTGAAATTCTAAATATACAACATTAGGCCACTAAAGGTGTTGTATCATAGTTTTAGTATGCACCTTTTGTGAATGAATACACTTGCATGAGGAAGGGCATGTTATCAAGTCAGTCAGAATCTGTCTCCTGGTTATCACAGACTTCACTGTGTTTTAGTTGACAGAATGACACACTCCAACTCAGACTCAAGAATTGCATCTAGAAATGTTTTGTCTGTTTGAAATTGATTGACGGCATTTAACCTCACTTGAGCACAATACTTCCAGAGAGGCGACCCACTAGTTCTGCCACTGTTTGACTACTAATTTAAATTGGCAAGTTGAAGACTAATGATCTTTGTTTGTTAAGTCAAGGTTCACTTACTTTTCTCTCCTGAGATTTCAACTGTCCATCATTGTCTTCATCACTGGTTTTTCCTCCTTTTTGGAGTACAGACAGAAAAATACACTGAGAAAGGGAGCAAAGTAGTTTAAACTGAATGTCACACTGATGTTCCCAGTGCATCCAAAAATAGCTTTTTCTAACCACAAAGTGACACAATTTATCACAATTTATTGTGAACAAAGTCTTCTTTTAAGCCTTCTTTCCAATTTTCTAGATTCAGTATTGATTAAAAAAAACAGCAACAAAGAAAACCATTCAGTTTTAGCAGTATCAATACATGCAGGTAACTAAATGAACTGTGATGCTATGATACATTATGTTGCTAAGCAAAGCCAATCACCCATAATGACTGTATGATGACATTAAATATGTATTTTCTCAGCAGACATGTTAGCTTAGCCAATAAAGCACAGGGGAAACTATTAGCATGAAAAACAACAGTATTACATTTAGCCTCTGTCAGGGTCTTGGTGTTTAGCACACTGGCTCACATATCAGATCTTACTGGGACACTGGAATGGAGTCATTGTTAGCAAGATTTATTTCACTTGTACTTTTCCTGCAATGACAAGTCACCATGACTGCTGTTCAGACACTGGGACTAAGGACGTCCACACTAATATGGATCTTTTGCAAAATAAGTGTTTTCCTCCAAACTTGGGCCAAACTAAGGTCAGTCAGAAATGATGCCACACCTCATCCAGTGCATGCCCAGTGTTGCTTTGTGTAATGAGCTTGAAACAGCAACAGCAATGTTAGGTATACATACCAGTATTAACCAATATAACTTGATCCACAGGACCTGAATTGGTTTGTCAGTCTGCCAGGTCTGCCAGGAATGATCAAATCCCCATCTTCTCTGGTGTTTTATGTAATGTCATCGTACTGACGCAGCAAACTTGTTTGAACCGTGATAGTCATTTTTATAGTCTTGTGTGGACAGAGTTTTGTACTATTTCAGCGGCGGCAGGAAATATCCATGTCTGTGTGGAAAAGGCCGATATCTGAAATCCCTCCATGTATGCTACACAATGCTTTATATTCACTATCCAAAATATTATTTTAGTGCACTAATATCCTGTGAATTTTATGAATTATGTAATATAGTGCCTCTGTAAAATGTTTAACAGTAATGTCCCATCAGTAATAAATGATTCAGACTCATTAGCATCCAGAATATCCATCTCGTGCATACGACTGAGTTTACCTACACTATTAGGTGTTAGGTAATACTGAATGAGTGAATAGCAATTCATGTTTTCCACAGGACACAGTCTGGGATGCATTCAGCCACAGGCTAGTCTAACTCACTGATCGTACATTTCACAGAGCTTTCTTCTCCCTTTCCAATATCTATGTGTTATCATTTTCAAAATCTCCCTCACCTCAGGAAACAAAAGCACCAACCTCTGAACAGCAAGCTGGCACACTGAAAATGGAAAGTTTGGCCAAAGATTTATATTGTGCAGTAAGGCAGCTGTGCTTGTTTTTGTTTTTTTCAATGAATTAGCCACAACCACGTCAGTGAGACCTAACTGAATGTTGCACCAAAACAATTCCTTTAACACTACTTTGCAGGGGCACCTTCACTGCATCCTGGGCTTAGCACCACCAGGATGATTGTGATTGGTTTAAAGAAATATAAACAAACCAGAGCATTGGTATGATAATGGGGAGACTATTTTCCAGACCTGGAACAACACTGTGAAGGCAGGCCTCTATGGTTTTAGGTGATAGTGAGTGAATAGCAACTAAGTCTTGCATAGAACACAATCTGGGATTTATTCAGCTATAAGCTAACATAGGCTAGTGCTGTGTCTGGTTGGCAAAGAGTTGTTTACAGCACACTCATGTTTACACATTCATTGCATTTAGTGGTCAAACGTTAACTAACCATATGGTGTTAGAGGAACCAGACCTTTCTACTGTATTGTCTCCTGTCATCTGTGCTTGCTGTAATACACACACAGACACACACACACACACACACACACACACACACACACACACACCCTCCCCATCCAGCTGCAGACCATAGATCACAGCCCTGGAAAGCAGATTACACCTAATCACCACAGACACTTAGATCACCGTTCTGATCAAATAACAGCTCAGCTGTAATGTCAACACGCACACACGCACATATCCACTTGCTGAGCGATGGATCTGAGAGCCGAGCCTCTGTTATCTTTGTTATGGTTTGGAGAGCTGACATGTTTGACAGCAGTGAATGTAAGTAGCAGTGTTATGACATGTCTGAGCGACCATGAAAAAGGCCAAATACTGTAGGGCCCGGGCCTGAGCTTCTCTTCACACTGGCCCTGACATGACGGAGATAAGAGTGAATAAACACGATGAACTGCACTGATCTCCTCCATTGTCTGTAACTGAAGAGGCTTTTGTTTGGGGACATCTCTGGATTTATTGGTTTGTTAAGTGTGGTGTGTGTGTGTGTGTGTGTGTGTGTGTGTGTGTGTGTGTGTGTGTGCACGTGAAACAAAGCAAAAACAGACAAAGAGCATAAAACAGGGGAAAAAAAGGGGAAGGTTGAAGATGTTAGTTGGTCATCGTTCCATCATCTTTCCATCTCCTCGTGTACAATCATCACCATCTTTTAATCTTCACCCTCCAGCAGATAACGCAGACAGCCTGGCTCCTTCCTGCTCAGCACACAGATACGGCCTATATCACACGTTCACTCTCTCTCACAGGCGGAGGCAGAGCGGAGCTGTCACAGCACACATATGAGCCTCGCCTGGCCTCTGAGGAAACACGGCCCAGCTCCAGTCATAAATAATAATGGGATTGGCTACATGACATGTTGAGTGATGGGGCCCCTCTCAGAACTCATTTACATGGCTTTGTGTAGCAATCATCGGCCCCCTAATGTAGCGCTAAGCAAATGAGCCTTTCGGAATATTGTGCAATTTATCGCGAGTCAACTGGCACCAGGCGGGCGCTCTATAAATCACGCTCGAACACATGCCCCCAATGACAGCTAAATCAACATGGAGTAATTGCTTTGAAATGTGGAGGAAGCGAGCAGGCAGGCTGGACAAAGCAGTGTGGCTGGGGTGGAGGGGTGGGTTGTGTTGCTAACCTCACTGTGACTCTGGAAATGTAGCATACAGATGTTTTGGAGAAATTGAAGGAACCTCGTGGGGGACTGAATAGGTGCAGGCCCAGCGGCAGGGTTTGACCAGTTAGGATAGAAAAGGAGCCAAGTGCTCTGACTGACCAGCAGAGGGAGTGACAGCTGATTGGAAAACACTACACACACACACACGCGCGCGCACGTACACACACATGCACACACATACATGCACCAGCAAGAAGCTAGTAAGCTCGTGGATTATTCAGTGAATAGTCGTCAGCTGCTGTGAATGAGTAACTGAATTGTGTGTGTGTGTGTGTGTGTGTGTGTGTGTGTAGAGGGGGGCTCTTTGAAGCTGTCAGCACTGGTGTGTGCATGTGTGTGTTGGTGTGTGTGTGAGAGTGTGAGTAAGCAAACACAATCCTGTCCATCAGTGTCCATTACCCTGACAGCAAGTGAGATTAATGACCACAGGGTCAAAGAGAGGCACACCAGCCCGCCCCGTGTGAACACACACAGACACACAAACACATGAACACGGGCATATGATCCCAAACACACACTCTCAGATGCACATGCATGCACACAACTGCACGAGAATGGGTGAAAAAACCAAAGAAAAAAGATAAAAAGCCTATGATTGTTGAGTGCAGCGCCCCTGGCTAAAACACCATGATTCAAAGAGAGAGAAAATGTTTTACTTTTGGTTGTACATGTAGCTTTAATTGTTAAATATGCTATATAAAATATCACCCTCATATACTAGATAGTTGTCTGAATGCATCTTTCAGAAAAAATGCCCTTTTAGTTATCAGAAGTTGATTGTAAGATCATTCATTGTCCTTTTAGCTCTGTTTTGGTCTCCCCCAACTTCTGATGTATGGCTCTTCAGCTCTTGATTGCACTGTTATGTACAACAAATACAAACTCTGTTTTTTTTTTTGCAGGGCAGCTGAAATGGACGTGGATTGATATGGAGTTTTATAGGCCAGGAAACTAGAAAATTGGCAAGAAAGCAAAACAGATTGATTGTTAATATAAAAATACTGATTTAAGCAGCTTGAAGTTGGCTTATAAATGCAGGTTAGAGTAACAAGAACTCCAAAACAAAATTTTGTTAAAATGTCTGTGTTTCTTATTCTCGTGTGATTAAAAGAGGATTTTTCAACACTTATCCTTGAGTGTTGATAGGCTGCTACTCGAGACATGTAACCAATTGCTCAAGACCACAGTGTGACGACAGACAGAGAGGCAGTTGCATCAGAGTCAGAGTAAAGGCTTATAAAAAAGTATTTATTTTTGTCACAAATGTATTTTTAAAAATAATCATACGGTTAATTTGAAAAATGTTGAAAATCAGCTACAACAACCAGCCAACTGATAATCAGTCAGCGCCCACTGCAGAGCATATATGAAAAAACAATCTCCATTGTATCGCTACATAACACTACATGCAGGAACAGCTTATGGCTTCTTGGCCAGCCTTGGTCAAAGGAAGTCACTTTGAACAAAACGCCTTAACATCCCTGTTATTAACGATGCAGGCCGCTCAGCAATCTTAATTCCATTTGCATAATGAGCCGGAGCTGATAAGCCACTCATCAGAGCTAATGGAGTGGCTTTCATTAATTAAAACATCTCATTCCCACTGCTGTCTTCATTACTACGCCAGATGGTTGTCATTACACTGCTGTTTGTCAGTCAAAGAATTGACACCACACCATAAAGGGCTAGTTAATATTACTAACAGAGCAGGGGGAAGTAATACATGTGTGAATTAGTTTTGGGACACATCTCCCCCTGCAGCAAAGTTAGATTAGATCAGATGTGAAGTTTGCATGATGTTCTACTGGCTCAGACCACCCTGAGCACACTGTACACACAGATCCTCTGAACATGCTAATGTGGGTCTATTGAATGTTGAAGTCTTGTACATAATAATATCCAGTCCAACACCATGAACATGTGAACCATAACAGTCCAATGTACATATACATCCTTATTCCTCTACTGACTGTCACTTTGTCCTTAATGCATTCAGTCCCATTCTTTTCAAAACTGAATGTCCATCCTAGCTGAGGTGTGATAAGTCTACATAATTTTTAATCACTAGATTAGATTTTGTCTTTTACCAAATTTTAATGATGTACAAGGTTTGATCAAGAAATTCTGGAACTGTTTGTGATACATGTGGACAGAGAACATCACAGTTATGCGCATGCAACATGTGTGAGCCGTAACTGTCACGAGTCAGGAGACCACATGACACCATGCTCTCGACAGAAGGACCTGTGTCACACACATCTGGTGACCCCTGGTGCATGTCCATTTGTGATTTTTTTCAAAGGCTGGAAACTGGAGCAGTGAACAAAACATCTCAGGTTGTGTCGGTCAGCAGCAACCTTCACATCAAGGATTATCACTAAGAAGCAGGTTTGCGGCTACCATCAACAGAAGAAACAAGTTTTTACAGAGGACAAGCTGCAACACTGGCATGATGACACACTGGTGCTTTAGAGGATGATAGTTACAAGTTTTTTGGTCACAACAATGCAAGCGGAGCTGTTTACCTGCTGCTCCTACTAGCTTTGCCTCCCTGTGACTTCTTTCTCCTCCTCAAAATTAAAGTTAAGTTGGAGAATGGCTGGGCTGTTTTGACACCAAGAATCAGCACCCATTGCAGATGAGACTTCCATGGAGTGTAAAAGCTTTGCGGGAGCACCGTATCACTTTACAAGTAGACAACTTTGGCAAAGATGGTGGCCAAATTTATATCTGGTACCATTTTTGATTTTTATAAGCACAGCCTTGGAACTTTTTGGTTTCACCTTGTAATATACATTTATATAACTACAGAAGTTCTCATTATTTTCTTTTTGCTTAATTTATACTAGAAATAACAGTCTAAAAAGATGGTATTGCCCCAAGACATTGACCTTTCACACCAAGCCAGGCTGGCTTAGTCCCCCCTATGAACCCATGAACTTCACCTGGGTCGACTTAACCCAATTTAGACCTTTCACTCCTGTCTATTTTCACGCTCAGTAGTAAAAGAGGTGACAGGAGTATCATATTTAACAAGGGAGTACACAGAGAAGGGTGTATGCCCATCCCAAATAGAGCTGCGCTCTGAACCACTTGGCTTTACTTGGGCAGTGTTTCAAACCCAATGTTGCTCTTTGTCAAGCAGCATGCACTTAGTGGCATCAAGGCTCAGTATGTGGTTGTACTTAGTTTAATATTAGAAGCAGTTGAGGGTGGTACTACATGTATGAATTGGAACGAGCTATTTTTGTTCCCATAGAGTTAGATTAGATATGAAGTTTGTGGTGTCCAGGTTCAGCTGAGGTTTTATGTGCATGCGTATTGTTGTGATTGTGACATTGTGGGTTTGAGTCCAGATTGCACCTCATTTCCTCTCTGCCTGTCATCCACACTGCTGTCACTCCTCGGCGTATTATGTTTCAGAATTGAGGAAGAAATGCAACAAAATGAGCTAAGTCTGAAGTGTGTTTTGACTGTGGGACTGAGGCACAGCCAGGCCCGGGGTTTCCAACACTGTCTTGTCACGCAGAGGATCTTTCATGCATTTCAATAAACTGTGATTCGACAGCGATGAGTCTCATTGGAAACTTTGTCCAAGTTGCTGAGTAATTTCATCAGCGGTGGGAAAAAAAAAATTGCATCACAGATTAGATCTGTTGCTTCAATTGAATTCTGATTTTTAGGAGCTTACTCAATAAGAAGGAAAGACAAAACTATTTAAAAATTGCTGACTGTGGTTCAGTGGAAAAGCTGCATCTATCTCATGTTTATTTATTCCCAAAATAAAAAGTACATTCCTGAAATTTGGTACAGACACTCAGACTCTCAGGCCACACTCAAACAACTTTGGTGACAACTTCATTTTTTAGCTACCTTTGTGTGTGTTTGCGAAACCAATTAAATCCCCCATCAGTCTCAACTGTACATTGTGGTCGGTGCAAAGTGGAATAGTAAACAATAAATTATAAACTGTGTTTCCAGCAGGCTGCATATTATGTTAAAAGGTGGCGTATCGGTATTACATGTACCTGTAATAAACAGAGTAGAAGTCAGAGACAAAAGCACCTGTTTGCCACCCACTATAAAAATGGAACAAACTTTATATAAGCTTTGCCCCTCTACGAGAGAATAATGGAGACAAGTCTTCAGGGATTGTTTTCAGTCATTTAAACTATTCTTCAGGTCAACTGGTATTGGACATGTTTCATGCTGTCTGGAGGCAAAGAGATCAAAAGAATCTGAAACAGGAGATCCTGATTATGACATATATATAAACTCCAGAAGCTTTTCAACACAGCAATGATTTCAAGTTTCATCACAATGATCATTAGATGAATACAAGAGACACAGCAGTTATTTATACCATAATCAAGTCATGTTCCCTTTCGGACAAACTTGAGCCAAAGTATTTTTTCCCCAAGTCAGTCTGGACTTGGCCTCAGTCTTGTCTCCTGAAGGTCTGTTGGAAAGGAAAGATAAAATACAAAATAAGCTGTTGACAGGCACAGTTGCACAGATCAAACTATGTGACTTACTTCCCGGGTGATTCTGTGTAACCAGCAGGCCTGAAAGCTCACTTCTCCCAGCGTGCAGCAGGAGAAAGACAGCTGATAAAGGCTGGGTGGTCTCCGCCTGCAGGCTGTTCACCCTGTGATTCTTCAGAGATCGTTCAATTCCAGCCTTTAGGACACAGAAACAGAAGGAGAGGGAGGGAAAGCAGTTTATGCAGGTCAGTGCGTGTGTGTGTGTGTGTGTGTGTGTGTGTGTGTGTGTGTGAGTGAGGAGGGGGTTGCTGAGGGGTGAGTTAGATTGGGACAACATTATCTTCTCAGCGTCACCTGGTAATTGTGCCTCGTTCTGTTCAATCTAACTGTCCATTCCATTTAGTCTCGCTGTGGCCACACACACACGAACACACACCAAAAGGCTCTGCAAATACAGTATGGTTGAAGCTCCAGTCACACACTCACGCGCACACATACACACAGCACAGACCGACGGGTTTAATGGATATGTGTCACAAACATATACCTCCCAGAACACGTGAAATACACACAGATATCATAATACCCGCAAACAATACACACATCTGGATGCACAAAATTGCTGTTATGCTGAGCAGAGTGGATGTGACTGTCCCCACAGCCTTCCCGCCCAACACACACACACACACACACACGCACACACACTCGTCACCATGCCCCGGACCAATGCAACCGCTCTCTAGCTCACTGCTCCGAGGTTGAGGGGCACCAATTAGCCGGCGCTGGCTCTCCGCTCACTCTCATTTCTCTCCCTCCCTCCCTCCGATCGCCCGGCTCTGCTGTCAGAGCTAATCGAGCCACTACCACCTCCCACTGCCACAGACAGGCCTTGTCACTGCCGCTCGGCAAAGGTCAGAGCCTGGCAATTAAAGCTACCCACTGGGGGGTGCGGATGTGGCGGCGGAGGGGCGGGGGAGGAGCTCAGGGACAGTAGCAGCACTGTACTAACCTCTCATCATGATAACCAACAGGATTAGCTGTGGGGTGCTGACATGCACACACATGAACACACGCAGGAAGAACAACGCCATAGGATGCTGGGAGATGATACACGCAGGAATAACTTTTTACAATATTCACACACTTTTCTGGAGTCAGAGGTCAGCAGACACACACCGGTGGGGAAACACACACAGTTCTTATTGTCTCCACGGTAGCGGGATGCGAACGTCCTGGTGAACGTGACAGAGCAGACCCCGTCTCATTCCTCTGTTTAACAGTCTGCCTGCCTCTGTCCTTGTGCTCCTCATCCCCCCCCCCCCCCCCGCCCTCCTTTCCTCCCCCTTCTCTTCACCCCTTCTCTCCCCGTCCCTTCAGCGCTCCTTCACTTCCAGCTAGACTAATCTGTGCCATCGGCCCCTCCTCTGCCATCCGTCAGAGCCCTCACATTGTTTTGACGTCTAGTTAATTCTGGCCCCGATGATTTATCAAACTCTTATTACGGCCCGCTGAAAGCCTCATTTATTGTCCTGATGTATGGTAATGATAGCCCCGCGCCACCGCCTGCCCTGAATCTTAACCAACGCACTTTTGTCCTCCCTTCTCGTCTCTTCTCTTCTCTCCGGATCCCTCTTTCTCTCTTTTCGTGAGCATACATCTCCTCTGTGCTGTTGTCTTATCCTCAGTAGCTTTGCTTCATTTTCTCCATGGCTCTACACTTTCCCTTTTTGTGCTTCTGTCTGTCTCTGTCTATTTTTTTTTTTCTATATTTGGCTATTGTTTCTACTTCTGAGCTATTCCATCAATGCCTCTTTTAATCCCCCGTGATACTGAGAAGTCGGTCATCTCCTGTTCCGTCTCATTCCACCTGTCTGTCCCGTTTTGAAATGAAAAGCCTTGATGCAGCCTGGGACAATATTGGAATGCAGCCACACGATAAATATCACTCTCACAGGCCTTTTCTCAACCTGATATGGATGCCCCACATCAGCTGATACGCACACATCAGACCACATAGCCAGTGAAAAAAAGTCAGTCTACTAGACATTTTACTCCTGCAGCAGATCATCAAATATCGCTGGTCTAGAATTACCCCCGCGGCCCTGACACAAAAACAAAACACTCCTGCTGAATAATTTAGACTGCGGCAGGATCTTAGGGGCATTAGCCGTCGATGGAGTGCAATAAAAGCTGGTGAGAAATCAATGGAGCGAGACTATACCCATTGTCCACAAAGCAAGATCCATTCCTAATGTGTCTGCAGTCGTTTAAGTTGAAAGCTCCGTTTTCGTGATGCTGATGGTTGATGTCTTCCTCTCCGATGCTTCAGCTACAAGTTTATGTTGTGGAAAGATACAGAAAATAAATCTATGAAGAATTCCTGAGAAACACAACACCCATTCTGAAAAATATGCTTATAATCAGTATTTTCAAAAGTCTGTAACAAACGAAAGCTACTTCAGTGAAATTGTGAAACATACCGTTAGCCTCATAGCATACTTGCCTAAGTCATATTTTGACTGCGATGGACTGGCGACCTGTCCAGGGTGTCCCCTGCCTTCGCCCTAAGTCAGCTGGGATAGGCTCCAGACCCCCACGACCCTAGTGAGGATTAAGCGGTGTATAGAAAATGGATGGATGGATGGATATTTTCATGTTTTTGGGAAATGAGAAAAAACACAATTTTTAGAAACTACATTGGTATTTATTATTGATTTTTTAACAGTACATTCAACCAGATGTGATTGGCCAATGACATAGGTAGAAAGACAGGATGATGCAGAAGTGATAGGAGAGTAAAGATAGGCAAATATCTCAATTTGACCAAAAAATGACTTTATGCTATGAGGCTAACGATACATTATACTGCACATCCACAGTGAACGGAGAAGGGAGGAGCCAAATGTTGGTTTAAAATAAGACCATGCAAATAACAATAATAAAAAAAACATTTCAAAGGTTTTATCGGAGAAATCAAAGACGCCTGTATCCCACGAGGAGACACGTTTGTTTCTTCCTCCTTGTGGTCTGACTCCACTCGCAGGTCGCTTAATGATGATGTCTGTAAAGCAGCTGACTCGAGGGAATCTCAGAAAATGAAAGGAAATTCAGTGTGCCATTATTTAGTAATTGACACACCAAAGGTTACATAGTCTCGCTTAAATTGGAAGCTGTCAAAGTCAAAACAGAACAGGCACGCTAGCATGGTATCGTCTTTTCCACCCTCATTATGTCCTCAGTATGAGCTGTTGTTGTGTCAGTCCGGGAGGAATAAATGTAGGGAAAAGTCCCTTAATAAGTGAGAGTTACTGGTGTATCGTATGAAAACTTTTTGTAAAGCACGAAAATACCCACTTTTTTGTAACCTTAAAATTTGAAAAAAAAGAAAACAATAAAAACAATCCACAAAATTATCTTTCCTCTTTCCTGTAAAAAACACTGTCAGAAGAAGTTGTTGTTGCACGTAAATATTGGCATAAGGATGAAAGCTCTTACTAACTGTGCTACCTTGTACCTCTATGCTGTAATGCCTTTCTGATGTTTCAACAACGTTTCCTGATTTATCTGGACAACTAGGTATTCTTTTATATCTAAAATATGGACTGTGGGAGGTTGAAGTTAAAGGTTTCACTTGAGTATGCTGACTTGAAAAGGATGAACTTCCACAGTACTCTGACAAATAGATCAGTGTAGAAAGATTTGCTCTGTTTTAGCAAAGTTTTCCACATAGAGCGTACAACTCCAACAGAATTATCTTATCACTAAGTCATAGCCAGAGGGTTTGTGGACAAAACTGGGCAAAGCTCCCTAGTTGTGACCTAATTATCACTGATACTAGTAGCTTGGCCTAACGACTAACAACTTGTCAAGCACTGAGTAATCCTGCCTTAAAACATTATCTATTTTACTGTCAGTGGGTCCATAGTTACGAAATAAACATGCTGAGTTCGAAAAGTTTACAAACTATTACAAGTGAGACACACTGTCAGAGTCATTTTCTGATAGACTTCTATACAATTTGACTTCTTATTGTGAACAAAGGAGTCGCCCCCTGCTGCTGTTACAGAGAATACAGGTGTAATGGCTAAAAACTACATCTGTAAGGCTTTTGTATTTTTCAGTGTTTTAATCCCAGCACTCTCTGACCTCCCTACCTTGTCTGCAGCACTTAGCCCAAAGCTCCTTCGTTCATTTTAAAGGCCCAAATACTTAGAAATGATTCAGAAATGTGTACTTGTTATTTTCTTGGTGCAAATGCAAGTAGCAATTTCCAAAAACAACTTGGTGCTACAGCTTTTGGCAAATGTTGCTCAAACAGAAGAAAATTATGCATTTGTCACAACTATGACAACTACTTCAATTGGAGGGATGCAAGGTGGCGCAGTTGGTAGCACTGTTGCCTCGCAGCAAGAAGGTCACCGGTTTGCGTTGGAGTTTGCATGTTCTCCTCGTGCAGCGTGGGTTCTCTCCGAGTTCTCCAGCTTCCTCCCACACAGTCCAAAAACATGCTGAGGATAATTGGTTATTCTAAATTGTCCATAGGTGTGAATTTTAGTTGGTTGTCTGTCTCTAAGTGTAGCCCTGTGATAAACTGGTGACCTGTCCAGGGTGTCCCCTGCCACGCTGAGTCAGCTGGGATAGACTCCAGCCCCCCGCGACCCTACTGAGGACTAAGCGGTGTATAGATAATGGATGGATATTCAACTGGAGATTAATACACAGTTGGTGTTCTGGTGAGATTTTGCAGCAGGAGGACAGTGGATGTGGGAATGAAAAAAAAAAACAGTGACCACATTTATTGTATTGAAAGACCGTGGTGTAACAGTGTGGCTCACTAGTATTTTAATATGGCCGTTGATAGTGCAGTGGGAGGGATGCTCTGCTGTGATTGGTGGTTGAGATTGGGGAAGGTTGGGCCTGACAGAGGAGTTCATCCAATCTTGCACTGTCCTCTTAATATTTATTTCTCTGTGACTCAGAGGATTATTAGGCTTTGGCCACAGAGACAAAAAAAATGCTGCTGAATAACAGTAGGACGAGTTGTCCAACTGTGAATCATCGTCTGTGTCTGTGAGTCTCACTCTCTAACAGCTATCATTACTGTGGTCATGTGATGACACATCAGAGAGACGGGCCATCGACCCATGCAGCTCCCAGATCTATTTGTGATGATAATGTCTTCTGACATATTTGTGTCTTGGTAGCTTCTTGATTGTGCTGTTTACAGAATGGAAACATTTCTGAAGCTGCAATCATCTGCAGTGGTAAAAAATATTCAACAATGAGCATGGACATTCTGTCAGGACCACGTAGGAATGAAACTTGATTTACAAATACTGACATACTGACTAAAATATGTCAAACTGCGTCCTTTCCTCGTGACCTTTCCACCACCTCCGCCTTCCCCTCCTTTCAGGGCCCCCAGTGTCCTCACCCCACCCTGCCGCCCCCTGCACTGGCACCCAGGGGGCTTTAAATACTTTATTGGCCTGTAACATTACCTTAATGTCTCCGAGCATCTCATTCAAATGGAGGCTAATGAAGAGTGAAGGCAGACTGTGTAGCGCAGCCCAACACGAAACATGTGGCTTCACAGGCTGACGCAGGTGTGTGTATGTGTATATGTGTGCCTGAGTCTTGACCATACTTGTGCATGAGGGCAGGTATTCGTGAAAATCTGGGTACACAGACTTATATGTGTGTGTTTGTGTGTGTGATTGTGTGTCCAGGAAGTTGGGATCCCTGGTGATGTTAATGGCTCCTGACAAACTGGGGAGAAGGACTAACAAGGAAATTGAGATCATATCGGCAGACATGTAGACATGCCAGCAACTCACAATACACAATGCAGGCCCACAGGAACACACACACACACACACACACACACACACACACTGTTTTCCCTTCTCCTTCCCCTTCTCTCCCTCTGTCACTGCTGAAGGACGTGCAGTGAGTGAGGTCAGGCATGAGTACTGTTATCTGATGACTGTGTGTGTGTGTGTGTGTGTGTGTGTGTGTGTGTGTGTGGTGGTCAGCCCATCTATCAGCCAGCTGTCTGCCAGGACTCTCCATTAGGCCTTGGACCTGAGTGATGGCTGTGCTGGTCCTCCACTCACTGAACCACACGCTCATACATTACCCGTGCGCGCGCACACACACACACACACACTACCACACACACACCCACACAGAGTTGCGCACACACTTGGGGGCTGCAGATGAATGGTACCTTTGCTATGCTTCACATGTCACACTGACAAAGTCTGTCTGAGCAGGGGCATGTACGCACACATACACACACACACCTACACACACGCACACACACACACTTGCACTCTTGCACATCCGACACACACTCACTGATCTTTTCAGTCAGCACACAGCAGCTGCCGGTGGAGCTGTACTTAGATGTGACTGCACTTTGCTGGTGACTTCATTAAAGAATATGTATTGTGCCATTAGGCAACTGGGGGTCACCTTTTGTGTCTCATCTAGTCTAACACACAATTCCTTTTCACACATAAAATCCAATCATCTCTCTTTCTCTCTTTTTCTGTCTTCACCACTCCCCCCCTCCTCTAATTCATCCATCACCCCGTCATTCTGCTCTCCTTGACCTAATTAAGAAAGAGACACCTGATCTTTCACCTTTCAAATGATGTCACTCGCAGGCTACTTTATCAACATCACCTCTGTTGTTCTCTTCTTCTTTTTCATCCTCTGTCTATCACTTTCTCATCCGCCCTCCACCTCTTTTCCTCACCCCTCTCATCCCCTCTCCCCTTCTTCCTCCCTGCCATCCATTCATCTCACACCCTGCAATCCCCCCTCTCTCTCTCACCTTGCCGTCCTCTTCCTCCACCTCCTCTACTCCACTTCTCATCTCTCCTCTCCTCAGCTCCTTATTGCTCTATCAATCTCTCTGGCAGAAGATCAATATCAGCTCCGCGACTGCTTTTCTTCCCTTCCTTCTCCGCCCCTCTCTTCTCACTTTCGAGCCCATCTCCTGGCCTGCAGTAGGATCCTTTTTAGTAGGAAATGTGGCTCTCCATTAGCTTTCTCCCTCACTTTCTGTGGTTGTTAACCACTTCCATCACTGTTTTAGTGCCTGCTCTCTTTCAGCTGTTATCAAAAGGGTAAACACCCGCTTGTGCTTTATTTCCTGTGGGTTTTGTCTTCATTTTTTCCCCCTACTTTCCCCTACTTATTTCCATGTGTTACTTTTAAATTATTCATGAATGAATGAATGTACTCATGCTTCACATGTGTTTGTAACACAGTTGGTATGAATTATAGATTGACTGTAAGAATCTATATACGAATGTACCAGTAGAAATGTATTTCAATCAGAAAACAAAAATACAATGAATAACTGAACTATTTTAGTCAGTATCTAAGAAATTTGGATTCTAGATACAAAAGCCTTCCCTGCATTGCCCCCACAGGATACATCTACTGTGCATATTACTGTGAAATGTAACAAAAGTAATTTAAAAAACCAACTTCTCTCAACATGGAAGGCCACATTCATCCGAATATGACCCATATGAGCATCCTGACATTTTTTTCTAAACATGTCTTGAGGTTCTAGAACAGACAGGATAAAAGAAGCTTTCAGTTAAAAATGAAACAGTGATCTCATGTGTCAAAGTACAATGTTTTGCTGACCCATTCATCCACCTTATAATAAGCAACCACCTGCGGGGTCATTCTTTAGTGGAAGTCTGTCTTCTGTTAATTCCACAATATTCTTAGACTCTGCAGTTAACCTAAAATGCAGAATTGAAAATGTCCTCTTAGGTTGGGACCTGAAGAAAGCTCTCTGTGTATAAATAGTTTATCATGCAGACAACATGAACAATCACAACAAATTTCTAAGCAGTCTGTTAGATAATGAATAATGTTTGAAAGGTTTCTATTTTGCTCTAAATGTTGCACAGCAATGTGACATGACACTTTTTAATGCAAGACCATTTTTGTTGGGAGGAACTATAAGGTAGTCATCAAAATGACCAAGAATCATCTTCAGGAGGCTGCAATATAAAGTGGGAAAATCTCTTTGAGATGCCTTAGTACTGATCAAAGTGATGAACAAGTGGCAGTTTTGACCAGACAGTGATGTAGGAAACAGTCAGTGGGCAGTGAGCCAGCTTTAAACTACATGTTTCTGATGTTAGTGGGGGATTAAGTTAGAGAAAGGCTCAGTAATCTTTGTGTTTTTCACAGTTGCAAAGTTGCAAATTGAAAAGA
Organism: Stegastes partitus; assembly: GCF_000690725.1. Lineage (NCBI taxonomy): Eukaryota > Metazoa > Chordata > Actinopteri > Pomacentridae > Stegastes > Stegastes partitus. The sequence continues at coordinate 120,827 of NW_007578216.1, forward strand.
ATGCATAAACAATCACTGCTCAACAGTAGCCTTCTGCACAACAATGACACAAGGCAGAAAGAAGTGCTATAAGGAGATGTGTACTTGTTCACTGCATAACAACACAAAACTGTTTAGCCTGATCATCTTTATCCTATGATTAAACATTTCTACTCCTGGATTCTACCAGGATGACAATGCTCCTATCCATAGGGCATGAGGGGTCACTGAAAAGTTTGATGAAGATGAAAATATAGTGAGTCATGTGCTATGGTCTTCGCTTCATTGAACACCTATAATCTAAAAACCAAATGAAGGAATATCTTTTGGAAGAATAATATTCATCCCTCCAGTAGAGTTCCAGAGACTTGGAGAATCAATGCCAAAGAGTATTGAAGCTGATCTCCTGGTGAACCAACACCTTACTATGACATTTTTTTTCTTTCAATTCTCACCTCTGTTCAGTTTTGTGATGGTGCTATCAGTGTTCTTGAAATTCTACAGAAGTAAAGTCATTGACCACTTGTCTCTTTTAAAACTAATTGTAATCATTGTTCTATTTACATTTAGCCAATTTCAAATATATGGTGTAAAAAAATAAATAAAAAAAAAAAGCATACGGCAACTCATCCAGTATCTTAGCTACTGACATTTTTCAAATGGACAGGATGGATGAACAAGCATTGTGGAAATGAGTTTTAAATGCTTTTAAAATATACCTGGTCAGGTGCCCTCAGTGGCCGTATCGTAGCATCCCAACCCTCAGAGACGGGCGGAAACACGTGACGTCCATGCCAAGGCAGCAGTCAGACAGGCTGCACTGCCAGCCTTTCCAATTACAGAGACATTAGCAGGCAGCGAGCGGCAGCTAATTTGACAAGCTGAGATGATGCCCATTCATATCCACCCTGCTTCAGTGGCCCAGGGTAAATATTTCCCCAAGCTCAGTATAAATAGAAAGACAATATTTGAACAGCTGAGAGGAGAGACAGGGAGAGTGAGGAAGGGAAGGAGGTGGAGAGGAACTGAAGGGGAGATCTTAATCCTTTATGTATACATGCAATACATATTCATAAAGTAGCTGCTCCTTAACGTGAAACCGGAGCCTTTCTGCACAGGACACAAATGTTATCTGATACAACAGAATCTTCTGGACTAAAAGACGACTATTGTTGGACATGGATTATTGGTGTTTTGACTGTAGGAAACCTGGGGATATTGGATTTCATAAATAGGTAAAGAAAATTGAGCTGAAACTGAGCATGAGTTTATCTCTTGTTATTATTGGCCGTCTTCTACACCCACAGAGGGGAAAATTTAGATCCATCTAGACAGGATCGGCACAGATTTTCCAATAAATTAGGATTCATTTTGTTGACTCAGTTGCGAAATATCAGCATGTTACTGGAATGGCAGAAAAACAGGAGTGATGCACAGTCTAATACAATCCAATATAACACCATAAAATATATCTTCATTCACTGTGTCTCCCACAAAAGACATTTGTATACTCCTGTTTTGCTTTGTCAAACATCTTTTGAAGAAAACACTTTTTACATTGCTATGCTACACAGAGTTTATATGAAGAAGAATACATTTGTTATTTGAGCTGGGATCAAGATTTTAAGCTGCTAACCGTGAATTGTTACTGTAAGTCTCGGCTACTACGACACTTCGGCTAACGTTAGAGGACAGACTGTGGTTTTGGTAATGATGAAAAACTCAGTGTTGTGCTTTGAATTAGTGATGACCACAATCTTATTTAACCAAGAATAAACGTAATTAAAGACTAAAGTGTTGTGAAAATACTGCCATAACTCCTGTTACCTTAAATAATAACACAAACACTTTGCAGGATCATTGGCAAGTTTATTCCAGTGAAATGGGGAAAGAGGATACGTCTGTCCAGCATGTCTCTCTCTCTCCCCCAGAGAAGATAACAATGACAATGAGACATTAACACAAAACTCTTACTATTGGCTTGTTGTAAATGTTTTTTTTCTCATCCAGCCAAGTCCACAGGGGTCAGTGTGGACCTTTATGTGGATGTCCACCTGCAACCCAAAATATGTGAATTTGTGCCTGCTAATATCTCTGTAATTGGAAAGTGCAAGCATGCCCCCTGTACATTTGTCAGGAAAACAAGTGGTGCTTAAAACAAATGTTTGGTATGAGAAGACAATGTGTGATGTGATTTTCTGTCACCAGACCTTGATTTGTACATGTTTCTTCATCAATGGAGCCCAAACACAGTAGGAAGTCCTAAATTTGTACAGAAATAACGCATTATGTCCATCCGCTGTGCTCGGCACCCCTTAGGAATATTCTTTGACACAGTACTACAGCACAATCTGTAGTCAGTTTCGATATTCCTGTGTGTTTTTCTAGGTAAGATAATATGAGCAACATGACCGCCTGCACGGCAGACTGATGCACACTACTGCGTAAGTCCATCCATCCATCCATTATCTGTACACCGCTCAATCCTCACTAGGGTCACGGGGGGGCTGGAGTCTATCCCAGGCGCCTTAGGGCGAAGGCAGGGGACACCCTGGACAGGTCGCCAGTCTATCACAGTCTACATGTAGAGACAGACAACCAAGCACACTCACATTCACACCTACAGACAATTTAGAATCACCAATTAACCTCAACATGTTTTTGGATTGTGTGGGAGGAAGCTGGAGAACACGGAGAGAACCCACGCTGCACGGGGAGAACATGTAAACTCCACGCAGAAAGATCTTGGTGCCCCCACTGGGATGCGAACCGGCGACCTTCTTGCTGCGAGGCAACAGTGCTACTGCGTAAGTCTTGACACTGATTTTTTAAACTTGGAGAGGGCAACAGGCGCAATTTTTCTGCCCTCTTGATGTTCTTGTTGAGTAGCAGTTTTCTCAAACATCACCATCAGCATAAAATTCCCCATATCAGCTAACATAACAAACCACCATTGTTTTAATTTTCAATTGCACAAAGAAGTGAAGTTATGTCCAATAACTGCTATTTGTTGGATCTCATGCTGCAATGGAAACAGAAAGACTGAAAGGACAAACTGCTGTAAATGTTTGTGCCATGTATTGCCTGTCCTGTGTTCAACAGTGGAAAACTGTCTATCGATACATGGGGTATCTGGCATTTGTAATAAACCAAATAGCTGGCAGATCAACTGAAAATTCACTGAACCGTAATCACTTTATTTGCGCACAGACCTCCTGTCCTGACAGATACATCAATTCTGAGGTGCTGTTTCACCGTATGAGTATGGCGACCATGGAGATGCTGTGCACTGGTTCACGAGGTTCTACATGTATTTATCTATGAGAAGGAAACAAAAAAAAACTGAGGCTGATGAAATGTCAAAACCAGACATGTTAACCTCATCATGACACTAAATGAAAAATCCCCTGGATCACCAGAGAAGGTAAATTTCATAAGCCGGGCGCCTCATCGCAATCCTTACAATAGTTATTGTTTCACAGACCAATCAGCGAAACACTAACAACAGCAATACGATTAAAATAAGATAAACAATGGTCAGAATGAATTCTATAAAAGCCTGACTGTAACAGAAACTATGTCTGAGGAGGTGAATGATTAACTCCAGCGCATGGATGGCATCCCAGTCCTTTGACTGTCCTCACAATGGGAGCCAGTGCTCAGTTTTGTGCCATGCTGTTCCATTGTCCTGTCATATGGATGGATGAGGCAGAGAGCAGCAACAGAGGCTGCAGCCAGCTCTATTATGTATTACATTCTGCTTGTGCACTCACTCCTCCTGTGTTACACTCTGTCTCTTCTAACACCCAACCCTTGTGCTTCCTGAGTCAGACAGGCAGAGAGACGGACTGGTAGGCAGAAATGCTCATTGTTCCCTTGGGGTCTGCATTGATCCTGCCAATCACTTCATTTACTGCCTTATCAATGCCGACTCCCACCTTTTCCCCTGTCAGTCCAGACCCTGATCGATCCCCGTTTGGCTGAGTGCATGTTCGACTCAAGGCGTAGGAGCACAGAAAAGCACACACTTACACACACAAAGATAAAAAAGTACGGCAGACAGCAAACATTTGCACACACACAGACACACACCCACGCACACAGATGGAGAACCGTTAATCTTATTGAAAGACAGGTGTCAGCGGAAGGAGGACAGGAGTGAAGGAGAACAGAAAGAAGAAGACACTGGCAGAGAGAGAGATGTCAGAAAACTGGCAGGTGGCTGATGACTGCGTGAAAACCCGTTACTTATCAGTCAGTGACCCACAAACACACACACACCTACCACCGACCCACATTTCGATTGTCAATGCTTATTGGCCACCAATGTGACAGAAGTGAGGAGGATTACTGGTGTATTAGTTTACACTCCTAATTTAATGCCCTCCTTTGACGGATAGAGTTAAATTTACTTTACAAAGTGTAGAGATCTTTATGATACACATTTATAGCAAATATCATATTCAGTATCGTTCCTGTGTGAATTGAGAGGAGGTCAAGGTTTAGCTACTTTAGCTCTCATTATTCACTGCTACTTCCCTGCTTGGGCATGAATCACAATAATCTCTTGTGTTTCCCCGGCTCCCAGATATTTCTTTAATCTTAAAAAAAGACCAGAATCAAAAGGATGTGGAAAGCCGGCACTCCATAAAAAAAAAAAAATAAGAAAAAAAAAAGAGAGAGGACATGGGAGGATAGAGTGGGTGAGACAAAGAGCAGAGAGGATGTGTGGGGGAGAGCAGGATGAAAGGAGTGGGATGTCGATGGATGGTTTCTGTGGAAAGGCTGCTTCACCTGGGAGGGTTTTTCCCATGATATTGCAAAACTGTGCTGAGTGGTGACTAAGCTGGTTGTTTGTGGGCTGTAACTAACTTCTGATTGGTTCAAATGAGGATATGTTTTGCTTGACCAATAGAGTTCAGTAATTGAATGACACGGAAGGCCTCCAGTTTAAATACTCGCGAATTAAACACATACTATACATACTTTGTATATGGCCCAAACAAAACACTGCTGTGACTTAAAGTACAGTAGAATAAACAAATGTGTCTCACTTTATATTGTACATATATTGTACAATGTAACAACACAAATATATCAGATAAAATATAACTACAGAAATGTCACTGTGCCAATACTACATTGTTGTTTTTTATATTATAACAATAAAACTATTATGTACAATATAGCTGCATACAAGTATTTACCTATACAACCATATAAATAAAATAATAATGTAACTCTAGCAGTTTGTTACAATGACAGCATGTTTACAGAATGATAAAATGAAACCATTTAACTGTAATGACAATTCAACATGATGACATGTTATAACTTTGTGATTGTAACTGTATATAGTGACAAAACAAAAGCTATATAATAAAAATCTAATAATAAAATAATAAAACTGCACTATAACAATAATGATATTAATGTACTCAAAACAATATACTGCCACTAACTACATAGT
>NW_007578216.1:127196-143471 GCF_000690725.1 Stegastes partitus
TATTTAATGGGAGGGTATGAATGAATTTGAGGACGACTGTATGTACCATGACATACCATAATAATAACTATATAACTATAAGGCTGGAAACATCTGGATACTGAATTGTGTTCGTCTCCCAAATGAAAAGTGTCATATTCCGTAAAATAAAATTATATCTACAGACAGACACAGAAGAAGTAACATTCACATGTGTGACATTGTGGCCTCAAATCTCTCTCCCTCTATTACTTTTTCCATCTTTCAGTTTCACTTAAATTCAGTTTGCATGACTGACGCGCTAAATTTGCATGAAGAGTATGGCCCGAACATCTGAACACAACTGAACAAAGGATAAAACTTTAATAGTAAACATGTGTTGGACTTCTAAGACTATCCGTATGTCTGTGTGTTCTCCACTTCTGCTTCACTGTGAAAAAGCAAGGCAGGAATATCCAGATAATGAATCCTGGAGAGCAGTGTTAAGTGATTATTTTCCTCTTTGTCCCTCTTTCTCTCTTTTCCCATTCTGCCTTATGATTTCTCTCCTCTGTGCTGCCAGTGATCCTCCCCATCTCCTGCTGAGTTAATACCTCCAGGGTTAATAAATCACAGCTGACATGCGAGCAGTGGCTTGGCTCGACACAGCCCTGAATGGCCTCTGATTAAAATCATTTGTTTAAATCTGCAGTTTCCAGCCCTGCTCGTAACTTTTTGACATTCCACAACATGGCGAAGCTGTGAAGTTGATGTGTGGCTGAATGGATCTGTACTTTCCTCTCCCTGGGTGGGTGGCTTTGGAGAGAACAGACACTCATGGACCATCTGGGTCCTGTAACTGACTTATTATCAGAATAATACATCAACTAGTCTGTGTCCTCCCAGCATAATGCAATAGCTGTTCATGTTCATCCGCTGCTAGTAAGTATGCTTTGGTTGTGCAGTAAGAATTTAGTCTACGGCTTCAAGTGGTTTCAGCGGGAAAGCTCCATCCTGCTGGTTCACTCAAAGAAATGAATTACTCTGGTTTTATAGAAGACTTTTACTGTCCTACAATGAAAAATGTGTCCACGTGTGTTTACCAAATATATAATTCAGCAACTTGTTGACATAGGGAGCGCCTGTAGGAGTAGTTCATAAACTGTTGTTGCTGGTGAGCGAATGATTAATGCTGTATTCAAGCCATCTTTGCTCCTTCATGAAAACAAGCAGCCCCATCATTCATGTCAGCGAGGCCTGTCAGAGCGCACAGCAGGAGGGTTGTGTTGGTTGCAGCGCTTTGGAACTAAAATTCTTCATTTTTAGCTAGCTGTAGTCAGCTGGGTCAGCAACTGTATACTTACAATCCTGATTGTATAAGCTTGCTAGCTTGGATGCCAACCCGGCACTGCATCTGTCTGCTGTTTAGTACAGCTGAAGCTAAATAAGAACTGCTGACAAAGTCTGTAATTCACAATGTAATAGTTGATCATTTATTTCAATCATTTTTAGATTATTCAACTTCTGAACTTGTTGTTGCTGCCCTTATTAATCCCCAATAACCACTGTCTTGTAACTATCTTCAACCAATTCCTGTTCCTCTTTTGTTCAGCAGTTTACTGTACAGTCTAACAGAGCAGCAAAAGTAGAAATGCAACAAAAGTACTGCGCACCAATAAGCAATGTTTGCTATTCTTCATGTCACAAGTTCACCAGAGTCGAACATGACACATAAAATTTGAATGTCTCCATCTACAAATCACTGGTGGTTGTGCATTTAAGCTGACCTTTGGATTTGAAACACTCCTATCGATTTCCTTGTGATTCTCTATCTGAGATGTTACAACCTAAGATGAACAGGATGGAATAAAGTCTCCCTGATTTCCTTAAAAATGCTAAAATATGCAGGATGCAAAGCATCTTCATCTTCACCTCCTCTTGCAGGCCGCCTCACATCTAACACATTGTGCATTTCAAAGAAATCCATTCCTGTAGGATTATTTTCAGATGAAATGGTAATTTGCTTCAGATTCCACTTCTCCGACATTTGGATGTTGTAAATTTATACAAAGTTGAAAATACTGTTTCCAGAGTTTGAATTACAGGAGCTTCCACACCACCGCTGATACAGACTGATTAATCACGATTCCATTTTAGCTGAAAATAAACATTATTTCCTTCGCTTCATTTGTCAGCTTCATAGATGGGTTTGTTCATTCCTCTGCAGCCCACCCTGCCGCGACGCCTGGCTGCCTCTGTAGCTCCATCGTGCTGCCAGTGCAGCCAAAAACCAGGCCCAAACCAAGGGCCCCCACCGGCCCCTGCAATGGAAAGCAGATGGCCGGTCCTCTGACGGCAGCCGGCTGCAGTCAGCAGTCCAAGAGAGGAAACTTCTCATTCGCCGTCATCCATCATCGGGGCTGGGAGCGGAGGGGTGGGAGTTTGTGGGGGGGAGGAAAGACAGAGCAATGCCTGACACCCGGCGTCTGGCCTCTTTCAAACGCCTTCGCATGGCACATTCATGGCTCAGGCTCATACACACATGTAAAAACACACGCATACACATGAAGAATGGCTCACACACACACACACACACACACACACACACACAGAGCAGCGAATATATTCTGGCTCACGTTCCTGTTACTTGCCTTTCATTAATGGTATTATTCTTTTCAGCACAGGGTCAGTTGTGAAAGGTCTTTTCTGGTCGACCTCGCCACCTGAGAGAAAGAGTGAGAGAATTACTGTTTCTTTCTGTCTGTTACTCGTTGTGAGTCACTCTTTCTTGTCCTCTTTTACGTCCAGTGTTGAGGTCGAACAGAACAAAGTATAAAGAGAAGAAGAACAAGTGGAAGAAAAAGAAGAAAAAATATGAAGACGAAGGAGAGAGAGTGCACAGAGTGTAATGTACCTGACAGCTGAGGATCATTAATCACTGTCAGACTTGAAAAGAGGGGAGGGAGGACGAAGTGGCGGAGGCGGGGGTGACGTTTGACGTGGCAACACACACACACACAAACACGTGCCCTCTCTCCTACACACCCTCAGCTTCACACATTCTCTCACAGACCTCCTGCATCCCTGTCCCTCAGCTCAATTCAATTATTCCACATGAGAGATGAACAGTTTTCCCAAATCATCGAAATAAGGCTGAATAAAAACCATAAAAAGAGAAGAAACGCACGCACACTCGTGCACACGCCGGAGGCCCCTCATGTCTGTGCGTTGCTGACACTAATAAGGGCTGCTGAGGGTTTGACTCTGCGCGGCAGGCCGCCACTGCACAGCAGGGACGGCCATTCACAGCCTGTCAACCCGCCCTGCTGCAAGAGGCATCGACAAAGAGCCGCAGAATGTGGGACTCTCACAAAAGAGATGACGGCGACACAGTGACTTCAAATCTCAAGCATGCAGGCACGCACAAAAAGACAGACAGACCCCCCCCTCCACACACATACACACACACACACACACACACATCCTTGTCATCCCGTCCTCCTTCCTCCATGCAGTGGGACAGCAGCTGGCCTGTCCGATTGTCAGTCACACTGATGAATCTGCTCAGCTATGTCCAAATACCGTCCTCCCACCTTCCTGAGTCGCTTTCTCTTTTCATTTTGAGTCAATTCAAAGTGCTATACAGACATCTGATGTTTTCCTCGTAATTCCAAAGGACTGTTCGGCCACAACAACACAGAATTTGGGAGAGAAAAAAAAAAGGACTTATTGCTTTCATTATCTCTTTATAAATGAAAACACACAGCCTACCAATCACACCATCTCATTGTTTCCTGTTAACCTGCACAAACTATCTAACTAAACTTGTTATTCTGCATCAGTAACTGTGATTGTTACCCCTTTTCCAACGAGCTGGTTACAGTGCTAGTTCGGAGCCAGAGCCTGACTTTGCAACAGTTCTTTGTGTTCCACCCCTTAAGCTCCAGGTTCTCAAAACCGGTGCTTAGCAAACGACAACTCTTTGCTGGGCCAGAGCTAAGAACCGAGTACGTCAGGGGCAGGGGGTGGGGTTATTGTGACCACCAAGACCAATGGAAACACAGAATGGGACACACAAGTGGTGATTTGTGTCGTTTTTCACCAGGACTCCCCTGGTCAGATGTATTGGAATGACTCCTGGACACACGGAAGGTTTGCACAAACTGTTGCACACTAAAATCCAGTACAATTGTGACCCACCAGTAGCACCACAATGGTGGAAAACAGTAATTTTATAACTTCAGTGTACTGTGGTATTTACTCTTGGAAATGAGGTCTTCTTGTGAAAAACAGAGTGCACCTACATGTTTATTCCGCTCATAGAAAAGACTGCATGCGAAAAAAATACTTGGTTTGATCTTGAACAGATTTGATATTAGAATGCCCTAGTTTACTCTTTTTAAAGTCATCTTTGGTCACACACCGGTCTGAGCACCACAGCCACCAACAGCAGCTACCGCAGCCTCCTGTGTGGGGCGTTCGGGGAACATTGGTAAATTGTAGAGTCTGTCGATAACCAAAATCTAGTTTGTGTCCTATAGCCTTCCTGTATGGCCACATTTTCATGGTTTCAACAATACTTATTGTCACTTTTCAATGCATGATATGTTTAACTGAGTGCACAGTGAGCTCTTTTACCATATATATAACTAGTCTGAGGCAAACAAATTTAAGGCCTTTATTTCAGATTAAAGAAAACAGAAACCTCAGAATATATATATATATATTTAAGTGCAAACAGCCGAATAAGCATTTTTTTCTCTTAAATTAAAGAGGTCCCAGCCTAAAGAACTGAAGGCCTCCACTTCACGTAAAAAAGTCAATATCCTCAGAGAGCAACAAATAAAAGGTTTCATTAGCACATTACTGGGCTGTAAATGTATGCGTGATGAGTTGGATAGATCTGTCATACTGGGCTTGCAGCTCGGTTATTTTGTGTGCCCTCAGCGCTTCACGTTGCCACTTTTAATTAATGCCATGTTTTCAGAACATATGAGGCACATTGGCTTTGAACTGCCTGATGGAAGAATGAACATAAATTTCTCCATCCACTCATCTTTAAAGTTTTCCTCATCAACCTTCATTCTTTTGGAGCAAGCCATGCTGTCATCACTGTCTCTTCCTCCCTGCTCTGCTGTATAGGCAAGTGCAACGTGGCAGCAGCACCGAGCTGCGGCACTTCCGTGGTGCGCTGGCCGTGCAGGGTAAGCAACAATCTGATTTCTGACTGAGTGGAGCTATTGTCATATTAACTGGAGTAGCAGTGCCCGTTGTCTATAGCCGCGACCGTCGGAAAAAATGCTCCATGAAAATCTATTCTCGTGAATTTAACAGAGATAGGTCACAGGTCCGGACAGAACCATCACTCAGTCAGGATTCGGACCGAGGTCCGCCATTTGGTGATGCCTGGTCTATGGCCTACAGTTTACACCATTATACATAATACACAATCCCTGTCTACACTTCTGACCCAGCAAAAAACATTAGACAGAAAAAAACAGTAGCAACTCTACTGAAGAGTTGAAATAAATATTTAAATTCAACAAAAAATAATGCTGGATACTTACGAGTGTTCATGTTGCTAACTGTCATCAACTTTCTGGGTTCACATTCAGGCTCCATCCACAATAATGTGTTTTTATTTTAAAATATATCATTTTTGCTAGATCTTTTGCTGGTGTTTGCACCACTCCGCTGTTTAAGGACCCCAAAAACGGAAACTTTTGGACACACTACTGAGCATGTATATGTATTTTTACTTGATTGAATTTTAGAAAAAAAATATTGCACAATTTATGCCATTGTTTATTAGACAACAATAGTTACTTCACAAATTAATACTCTAGTCTAAACACACCATACTGTTTATCGAATGTGATATTTTTACAACAGTATGTAAAACAGTATGTAAAAGATAGAAAATCAATCAGTCATTAGCTTGAGCATTTATAAATAAATTGCTGCTTACATGCTACAGTACTGCACTAGAAATAATAATATGACCACATATGCTCCATAATATCCACACTTTGGATATTTTAAATAGATGTTGCTAATGATACTTCTCTGCCTACATAACAACTACTTTGTAACAGCATTTTTAAATTGTCTTTAGGCTACTTTTACCAAAGAAAATAACCTGACCACTACATTTCAACTACATTATTGTTTAACAACTACCACAGGAGGCATGGTTAGCATACAGTGTAATACATGTTATATTCATTAAGACGTTTTGCCTTGTGATGATCATAAATGCGGTTCATCCACATTTCATTTGCTGCTGTCTCACTAGTGACGCTTCAGTAACATCAGCTAGAGCATGAGTCCAACACTGTCTCTGGTAGACACGGTGGCCTTTAGCCAAAGACCACAGCTGGGCTTTCCAGACACTTCCCAGAAGTCCACAGCTGGCAGCGTTAGAACCTAAACGTAGTGCATTTACGGACAGTATAATCACAGTCTTTTCCACGTGCAGCTAACTCAGCTCTGAAGCAGTCACCGCTGACTGCTTCCACTTATTGTTTGGTCACTTTCAAACCAAAATGAAGAGAATAGCAGTTACACGAACAATCAGTTTAATTTCCATATTTGAGCAATATTCCTGTCATCATCAATCCTCATTTACAGATAAGATGCTCACGTCTATTATGTCACGATTTAAAGCCTTTTATTGCAGTAATAGCTGTGAGGGCGGTCTTTACTGTGATTACGGGCTATGAGAGTGTTGTTGATAGAAATTGTAAGCATTTCTGAAGTACCCATAATGGCCCTAAAGAATGCCCTTCCGGGTATCACAGAGATTGTACAGTACAGTGGTTACCAGTGTGTGCCCTGGAACATGTACATAAGAAAGAACAGAAGACAAGACAGCTGAGGCTCCCACAAATTAGCATACAAAACAGGGTTGCGTGCTACATGGACAATAACAGGGTGGTCTGCTGATTACAGAGACTTTCAACCTCTTAACCAAAGTTCAAAAGCATGTCCTTGTCCTCAAGTGTTCCTCAGCAGGACACAGAGTCCCTGCCAGCTTCAGGGGGGCAGATTTGACCTCTGACCTCTATGTGGAGGCAACATAAAAACTGAATGTTTTCTTATTGGCTTTGTTATGTGAAGAAAATACAGCACACATCCAGATGGATAGTGAGTTTTTGGCTAACTGGGTGAGTCAAGTTAAGAAAAAAATGTAGAAAATTGGAATTAAACCAAAATAATAATAATAACTTGTTTTAAAAATAAACAAGATCAGTGTGCTAGATCTTGTGTGCTAGGCCACCCTTTGAAGGATCAGCTGCTGAACCCCCAGTGTGACACAACTTCAAAAAGTAAACTTGTTTAAATGCTGTAGCTTTTCAAGTCGTGACCAAAATGACCAAATTAAGTAACGTTGGTTGTGTACTTTGGGCTCCCAGGTCAATTGTATAGTTTAGTTACTGGAAAAGTGTGTCATACAAGGTGTGTCAGAAAAGTTCCAGGACTGGTGACACAAAAGATATATTTCAAATCCAAACTACAAACTACAAGTTTTCCCCTTCCAAGTAATCCCCCTGGAATCTAACCACTTCCCCAGCCTTCTCTGCCAAACCGCCATGCACTCCTGGAAGGATTCTTCCGGGATCCTCTGCAGCTCTGTCGCCACAGCCATCTTGATGTTGTCCACGTCTTCAAAACGGGTCCCCTTGATGACCCCCTTGAGTTTGGGGAAGAGGAAATAATCCCACGGAGCCAGGTGGGGTGAGTAGGGAGGTTGCTCCAGCACAATGATGTTCTTCTCAGCCAGGAACGGTCAGATGCTCAGAACATTGTGAGCAGGCGCGTTGTCATGGTGAAGCAGCCACCACTTGTCCTGCCACAACTCTCGCCTCTTCTCGCACACTGAACGAAACAAACGCCGCAGGATCTCTGTGTAGACATGCTGGTTGATCGTCTGAAGGGGAAAACTTGTAGTTTGGGTTTCAAATATATATTTTGTGACCCCAGTCCTGGAACTTTCTGACACCTCATACTTCTGTACAATGTGCTTTGCATGTGAAACTTTGTTTTATAGGAAAATATACTGAGGTGGTCATATACTGTAAACACAATCAGGTAAAAATCTTGTACTAATACTTACTAACACTCCACTGATATTTCCAGAAACTTGAAACTCGGGCTTTGCATGCTTTCATGTTACCTCCCTGAACTCAGAGAACTCACATTATGCTTTCCAAAAAACACACCAAGTCCATTACACTGCTGTACAATAAACTAGATCTAGATCATAAAATGCACAAGGGACACTACGAATTGATCAGTGCTCTGTCAATTATCTGTATTTCCCCTGTCAGATATGCACTTATTATATTAATTTGACCACATCTGAACATGTTCCTTTTGTCCAAAAAAGCACTCTGGTAATTTTTTCATAAAGGCTGTGACAGAATCTCACTAGGTTGGACTCTGAATACCATGCTGTTGCAATGACAAACAGGCACGCACAAGCAACGTACTTTCAGTTGTGTGAAGCAATTTAAGGAAGGTTTGCCCCAAATTTCAGCATCAATACTGGTCCAAAAGCATCACAGAGAGCAAAAGACACACATGTGCATAAAAACAAAATTATTCAGCAATTAAGACAAAACATATCATTAATGAGACTGACCACTAATGACTGTAGTCCAGGTTTTGACAAACATTAACAGGATCTAAGTTCAGTTTTGAGTTTATTAAATACCTGCAGAATCAGACAGCAGCAGGATCCATATCAACATCTCCAGCAAGTCACACATTGTTCTTTTCTTTATCTCAGACAGCTGAGCTGTCATACAGAGTCACATTTTGTCAGCTGCAGCCGCAGATACATAGTGGGTTTAGATTTAGTTATTTGTTTTATTAGTACATTATTATGCATTATGTGCTGTCTAATCTTGTGTGTATGACAAATATCATGTGCACACTGTGGATTTCCCTGTCTCTCTGTGTGTGAATGAAGCTGTAAGGAACACTAATGTGAATGTGATCTATGTTTATATGACAGAATGCTGCTACTTAAACACACTGATGAGGTCAGAAATGTTATGTACCTCATGTCTGAAATGGGATAATTTTTTTCATATCCTTAATGCTACCGGGGTAATGTTGGGGCAAGAGCTTGTACGCTGAACTTGTAAGTGGATGAAAGGGTCAAAGTTCACTTATCTCATGTGTTGTGGCCTCTCTGACGGCCTTTCATGCCCTGTGTTTTTCATCTTACAAATAGAAAGAATGGATTGCGGTGGTGTACCTGGCATCCTGTCTGCTATGTGGCTGAGTCGATATATGCAGACAGAGTGTGCTCAGTATGTTCTGAGGTGGCAGTGAAATGGGCTGCATTGGAGGTCTATAAGAGGAGCAGCAAGAAAACAGAAATAACAGGGAGAGAGAGCCCGGCTGGAGGACGCACACTCCCTACTGGGTGGCAGCGCTGATTCAACAGCAGACAGACCCAGAGCAGGATCATCTGTCTCCATTATGGTCTCCCTACAAATCATCTACATTTCCCCTCTTCTCCTCTGCTGCCCACAAGCTCATAAAGCTAGCTTTTCCATGCTGCTTTTGGCAAAAAGAATGAGAGAGACATCCAGAGAGGTGTATTGTGGGTGGTCGAACCGATGCATACAGACACACACGTTACCGCACGCTATTCAGTTTCATCGGGGTCCGCCACAAACTTGCTATTCTTACCAGAATGAGACATTTGCAGCTTTTGATTTCAGCTGAATAAATGCTGCTGAAGGAAAACATGCATCTGGGATGTCTGCTCTTCGCATGAGCCTCCTTCTGGCTCTGTGGAAGTGTTGGTGCTTGTCCCGCACATTTCAGTCTGTCTCTGTCACGGACTAATGGACTTAAGTGGACAGTTAAAATGAATTAAGTGGTTTGGTTTTGTTATGTGGTAAACTTTATGTAAGCTGGGAAATTTCAGCAACCTGAAAAAGTGATAGTCGGGCAATATTAATGAATTGCGAGGTAACAAGTAACACCTTGTTTCTCGGGGTGACCAAAACACTATAGAGAACACTCCACACAGGATGGTCCTCACTGCCAGGCTTCTCTTTGCTGCTACAATCATTTCTTCCCAGGATTTCCCCATCTTTACCATTCCAGGCACACGGGTATGTTTGTTCTTCAACATTCATACTGACTACTCCACTAATTCAAATGCAAAACAATTTCTGTGCCTGCTGGACGTTCTCACAGCACTCGCCGGGCCTCAGCATCTTACTGCTGGTTATCGGTCAGAAGGCCTCCACAGTTCAGCTGCTTCTGCACTTGATGTTGTATATTTACAATGAAACTGAGTGTGACTCAGCATGTCTGTCAGACCTGCTACTACAAGTTAATATTGCAGGCAGTTTCACCATGTGATGATCTTGTGGAAAGTTTAACTGCAGTTTAAAATAGACTTAATATAATTGTTCCAGTAAAAACAAAAACACTGGCGAGGAAATGAAAAGCTCTTTGGTTGAATGTGAATGCCATAAAGAGGAACTGCCAAAAGACTGAGCTTCAAATTCACCAAGACATCTCCTGGACACACTGTGCTGCAGGAAAAGATTGACACTTCTAAGACACATTTTCTAAGATCACAGATGATGGAAAATATCCACTGATTCTTTCCACTATAATTGATTATCTGTCAGAAGAAAAATCCCTCCAAAGTGAGTGTTTTAAGTGTTTTTTCCCTCTTCTATGCTTTCCTTTGAGAGAAAAAAAAACACACTCACAAAAGAGTACCAAATATTTTATATTTCTTTTGTAACACTGTAAGAAAACCTTGAAACGCATTACTTTTTATTTTAAATTAGTTCCATTCTACTGAGGCTCAGCTTTATGCTAAGCATCAGACAACAACGGTACAATATGATCTGTGGAACACTTTGGAATTCTTTGTTCAATTCACACCTTTTTTTTTATCACTTCACAAAAGGATATTGTCTCTCAGTATAATTTTCACTTTGGGCTGTTGCCTCAGAATGAGATTTAAAAAGAAAGAAAGAAAGAAAGAAAGAAAGAAAAGAAAGAAAGAAAGAGAGAAAGAAAGAAAGAAAGAAAGAAAGAAAGAAAGAAAGAAAGAACAACAACAAAAATAGTAATAACAACAATGTTGTTTGAACTTACATTCACTAATTTATTCATTCATTCATTTACTGGCCTTTTAACTACATTTGAGGATTTGTATCATTACAAAACACACACAAACACACTTTATTAGTGAGATGAAGTGAAAAACAAACTGCATAAGTTCAGAAAGTGACACATTTTGATATATCAGTTAATCCAACGTGAGTAGGTCTAGCAACAGGGCCAACTACTTAGACTCCGGCTTCATGCAGCCACTGAGGACACTGTTCTAAAGGCACAACAGAAAACAGCTTCTTGCCAAAATTATAGTACCACTCATCCAAACAACTTCAAACTTGGCACTGCACTTCCCCAGGTTTCCAACAATGCACCTGTCATATTTGAAGTAGATTAAACAAGTGGTTGATGAGAAAGGTAAAGAACAGACAGGCAGATGGACAGTGAATCACATACATACACAAACACACCCCCTCTGAGTCAGTCATGGAGACACACACTCACATAGATATTTTAACGCTGCTACTCTATGCCTAAGCTGAACAACACCAGAAACAACAACAATAAAGATACACTGACCTACGACCTCAGTCAGTGAGTAACATACATCTCAAACCTTCTCAAAAATAGCCAATAAATGACTGCATGGTCAGATGTGCTACACGATGTGACTGTACTGTTGGGTTTGTGACTGTCTGTGGACTCCCCCAGGTGCTAATGGTACAGTCCAACCACCTGCACCAAAATACAGAAATGGGAAGTTAGAATACTTAGAATTAGATTTTTAAACAAAAATTTTAAAGTAACAACCCAAACATAACACAACACAACAACATAACAAAAAAATAATGAAACTGAGAGGCAGTTATCCAGTTGTCAAGTAACTGACAAAAGAGGACAATGAAAGTATTAAACCCACATCAGTGATGACAGATACATGATGATTTTATCAGATTCTTACCAGATATTGGCTTACTTTTAGTTTTGTTGTTTGTCAAGCGAAAAGAAGAGATGTAGCTATTTTCATGTTGTTTAGGAGTTTTAAATGACCCACAGATGCTAATGTAATGTAGAGGCCTAGTGTAAGAATCTTCAGCCTTGCTAGTTGCTCAGGGTGACTAAAGTGAAACAAGGTGGTGTTTTATGTTAAATGCTAACGTAATCATAATAACAATGATCTCTATCTTAGTTTAGTATTTGGGCATGCTAACTACTTCTAAAAAGTGACCTGATCGTGATGAAATTTTGATTACTTTGCAGGTTCTGGGGAATTTAGGATATTTCTTTTTCACAATTGTTGGTGTTATATATATATATTCAACTTTTCTACTTTTAGCATTCTGACCTTGTATAAAAATATAAATACAAGAGACTAACTCAAAAAGAACTATCCTGGCATTCATATCCTGTTAACTGGCACCACATACTCTGTAAGATGTTGCACCCTGAATGTTAATCAGAATGTTGCACCATATTTGGCTTGCTTTAAAAAAAAATAAAAAAATAAAAATTTACCCAGGAAATCAAATTTTCAACAGAAGCCATCTCCATAATGAGTCTAAGCCATTCTCCACCCACTGGTCTATGTGGTCCACTTACATAAAATAAGCCTGGCTGCTACAATTAAACCTGTTACTGCCAGCCCAAACCCTGCTTTGCTAAGCCCTGGTGGCATGAAAGATTTATCTGCCGATTCTGTGGATTCTGATAGACAGGCACTCTTTAAGATTTTATAGCACCTCTTCCAAAAAAGCAATACCATGGGACAATTCCCTAGAACAAGCAGAGCTGTGGGCACATATTTGGTACATTTCCAACATTTACATGACCATTTCTATTTCTAAATTTGAACAAATTGAAACTTGTAATAGTGCTCCATGACAAGTCAAGGAAATATAAAGAAATTATTAGAATTCATGCTTTGGGGATGATGAATATATGTGCAAACTTTCATGGCAATTCATACAAAAGCTGTTGACATTTTTTTAGTCAGGACCAAAGTAGTGGGTGAATTTGATGTCACTGCTGTCTCTGTTAATGTAGCAAACAAGTGAGCACATGTAAAAAAAAATCAAAAAATCAAAAAAAAAATTAAAAAAGGTCCTGAATTCTGCACTACTAACAATGTTAGTTAGTTCAGCTTAAGTGGAAGTGTAGCACTTGTAACACAGTAGAAAAAAACAATAATAATAACTTCCCCATTAGAACATTTACATTTATATTTACTGTATGTCAACCCAGGTCTCCATAGGGTAGCATGCTGGACTAAATGTTCAAGCTAATAACGTATAAAAACAACACTTCTTTAAAAAAAATAAAAAATAAAAAATCATAACCAGAGAAACTTCATCTTGAAGCTCACACAGGTAAACATGAAATAAAAGCATGCATGTAACCATACACACCAATTCTATCTGTCTTTGCTCATGTGTGCAAAAGCGTCGGGAGTATGAATTCCTTCTTCGCTTGTTTATCATGTTATGGCAGTTGGATGAATGATTTTTTGAATATATTTGTCCTGGCCAGAGAGTTTTTACAAAGTGGGCCTGCTGGGAGGAGCTGGAATGTGTTCTGGAGAGCTGTGAAGGGTCCTGTGTGATGAGGGCTGCTTTACGTCTCGCTGCCAGGGTGGACAGATAGATGGACTGAGAGGGGGCCTGCTATTTTACTTACAGGGCTGACGAGCTTACAAAGTTTTGATTTGTTTTTAACAGAAATAAAATTGTCCCAAGATGTGATATCGAGTGAGGACTGAATGAATGAGCGGTTTGTGGACAGCTGTTAAAGTGCGTCTCCTAACATGGAAACTGTTCAGGGCTTCATATCCGCAGAGGTGGAGACAGAGTTATGCAGAAACATCATCACATGGACACTTTGTTGCAGCTAACGACCAAACTAAACTGATACTGTAAACTCTATTTGTCACTTCCTTGTTGCGAGCATCTAAATAAGGATATCATTGCTCAGGATGAGGGCTGCTCGGTATAAAGCAATCTAACTAACACTAACGCTCAGTGTAGACAAACACACTGCAACAGGCATTTCAGTATAGATGTTGTTGCTGTGAGCAATTACAGCACCTTATCACACAGTGAGGATAATGAGGTTACACAGAGAGCAAATTCTATCATGTCGACATAATGAGAATTGGGCCTGTGTCTTGCGTCCCGGGGTCGAGGACAGGGACGGGGACGGAGACACACACACATATGCGGTTTTCTTATCTCGGCCACCTCGCATCTCTGTCTGACATTCAGGGGAAATTGCATTCGGGCTCAGTGTGTGTTGCAGTGTGTGAATGACTCTGAGGCTCTCCCCCTCTTCCTCTCTCCTTCCATCCCTCCGCCCCCCCCCCTCTTCATGTTCTCCAACAAACCCCACCACCACTTCTGACAGGCTGTTTGATTTATGACTCCAATTCCCCAGCGCAGACACATAGACGCAGGCCACACTCCCAACTATATGTATGTATTTTAGTTTCCCCCACAGCCCTCCCCTTGCCTTGGCTACACTTCCCGCTCCCTCTCCCTGTCTTTTTTTCTCTGTCTCTATCAGTTTCTCTGTTTCGCTCTCTCTCTCCTCCTCACACACGCAGACACACATCTTGGGTGTGGTGATTGATTATCCTAGCAGGAGTGTCTGGTGTATTTTTGATCCTTTTGAAATTTAATCTCTGCGAGCAGTACAGGGAGTGTCTCATCACGTGTGCACAAACGCACACACACACACACGCACACACACACACACACACGCACACACACACACACACACACACACACACATTGGAGGTGGAGGACAAAGTTTTGGAAAGGCAATGCAAGCAAGTAGTGCGGGGGCTTTTTGGCACTGTATTTCAAGTTGTACACACAAACGACTTAATCAAAAGTTAGAGGGTAAAATGGGAGCAGAATAACTTGCAAAGCACAGTACTTAGTTTTATGTACAATAACGAGTTAAGCTGAAATCTAAGACAACATTGATTGACCTGGCAGCCTGAGATCCGAATCCGAGGATCAGGAACTGAACAAGCATGCTTTTCTCTTCTTAATTTGGGTGCGTGTTCATAGGCAAAACAACCCAAGCTATCCCACAGGAGCTACTCAGCGGTCAGCATACAGTAGCCTTTAGGAGTAACATGATCCATGTAAATTGCCTAATTCTAAAACCACTAAAATTCATTTTAGTGCAGGCTACTATTATTACCTCCATAAAGAGACATGGTCAAATTAATGATATGAAATTACATAGCTTAATACACGGGTCCACTATGCAAAACACATGATATCATAGAAACAAGACATTACGTCTCCAGTCATGCAAGCTCTCAGTGATTTGAATATAGTGATGTTTAGCAGGTGCAATCTCTACCATGTTTACCATTGTGTTAACATGCTAATGTTTGCATAATATCATTAAATACACAGTGAAGCTTATTAAGTGTTGAACAAATTGAACTCTTGAACTCTGCAGAAAGTTTAGTTAACCCATGAAGGACCAAATCACTCTTATTTCCTGACTGTCACATACTGTTACGGATCTGGTTCAGAGGTGCAAGTGCGGAAAAAGACACGGCAGACTGAATGTCCATCCATCCATCCATCCATCCATCCATTATCTATACACCGCTTAATCCTCACTAGGGTCATGGGGGGCCGGAGCCTATCCCAGCTGACGAAGGCAGGGGACACCCTGGACAGGTCACCAGTCTACCACAGGGCCACACTTAGAGACAGACAACCAAGCAATTGTCTGAGCAAGCAAACCAACGGACAATTTAGAATCATCAATTAACCTCAACATGTTTTTGGATTGTGTGGGAGGAAGCCAGAGAACCTGGAGAGAACCCACGCTGCACAGGGAGAACATGCAAACTCCACACAGAAAGATCCTGGGTGTCCACACCTGGACGCGAACTGGCGACCTTCTTGCTGCGAGGCAACGATGCTGACCACCACAATGTTTATTTACAAAGACATTTACAAAAACAAACAATACACAAGTATATACTATATAATTGAATTTCCCTTCTGGGATAAATAAAGTATTTTTCATTTCATTTCATTTCATTTCATTTCATACAGGATAAGCAGAATTGACATGCCAGAATGCTGTCAGTGGGTCAGCGGTATCACACAAGTGGAAATGACCAACAAAAAGAAGAAACAGTACCAGTCACTTACATTGAAAACAGAGAATCATTGGACCAACTTGAAG
>NW_007578216.1:143966-145294 GCF_000690725.1 Stegastes partitus
TTCTTTGAAATTTGAATACCAGTTTAAGGGAGCAAAGTGTAATTTCAAGTTGTTTGGACTCACTAAAGTAAATGCCTTCACCAAAACAGAGAGAAAAAGAAGATTCATTCGAGAAGTAAAGTACGTGTGCAAAGCTTGCTTGACAGCACCTGTTTTATTCCAGCAGGGCTAACAGTGATGCTAACGGTGTCATAGTCAAATCTTCACTTTGAAGACAAAGTTTTGAGGTAGAGTTAAAGATTCACCAGGAACTTGCTCTGTCTGAGCTGCTACTGCTCGAAGGCATCCTAGTTAAGCTGTGTTTGCTATCACTACTGCTTCTATTGTTAGCACTACCACAAACACAAAGAGTTTAAGGATCTCATCCCCCCGTCTAAATGATGATGTTCAGAATATCCTGTGCACTTATGCAGTGTCATCTGTGAGCTGGAAGTAACAATGCATGGAAATAGCTCATCTCGGCTGTGAGGTTAACCGGGATATGAGCTAATATCAGCGATGGTAAAGGCATGTAAACACACTCGGCAACAGCCAGAGTGGGAGGCAAGAAGGACAGAAGCCCCCTTCCTGTAATGTCCCTGTCATTTATTTCCTATAAACTGACCTGCAGACACAAACAGTCGTGGTCTTGGATCATTATCTTCCTGCTCGACCTGGGATTCATCTCTGCTTTGTAATAAATGATAAATGAAATGATAGAGGGCTGAGTGTGTGTGTGTGTGAGCTGAAACGTATCGATGGCTGATCTGTGTTTAGTCCCACAGGTCATCGATCACAGGCAGACATTCATCTATAATGGGCCCTATATCTGTCTGTCTCTCAGCGGGGGGACAAGCACCACAAAGAGACATACATGGATCAGGCACAAAAGGGACCATTACACACAACCTTATCAATACTCACTCCTGAGAAACTACTTTCCTTCCCTTCTCAGGGGAAAGATTTGCTGGTTGCCCAATTAGTAACAGCTAGAGCTATTGATAGAGTGTGCAGTCAGAGTCAGCGACAGAGTTTGCTTCCCCCAAAACCACATCACTTGTACCATAATTTAGGAATATTCAGAGTTTTTTCCTTTGCCAGTTACTCTAACAGTCAATGCTTCTCATTCTTAATGTTGCTTCATCTGAGAAAGTGATTGATCAGACATTATTCATGTAAACACAAAAGGCCTAAAAGCTGTACATTTATGGATTTACTTCAGTGGATTCCTGAAATCAGATTTGCTTTCTGGGGCATAAATTAAAGGCAGAGTCAGCCATTGTTATCCAACATATTTATTATGAAATTCAGCTAATATCTTCTCACAGTCCCCTAGCTTTACTTTTTTA
>NW_007578216.1:146736-148753 GCF_000690725.1 Stegastes partitus
ATTCAAATGTCTGATCAGCTGTTTAGGCATCTTTCATTGTCTTTCCCTCTGGACAGCATATAACATCTTCAATACCAGCCAACATGAAAGCATTATGACAACTTTCCTTGAAAAAAAACCCAATTCTGTCAGACTTCTATACATTGTTCTCTCGCAGACGACACACTTCTATTCATTTTTCCAGCTTCTTTTATTTTGTTTATTACAGTCGTACGTAACATAGCCCATACTGTAACGTCTGACTGTAACGTCTGACCAAAGCCCAAAGCAGCTAATGGAAGCAAGCCTGCTTCAGATTTTCTTTCTTACATTTTTTGCAACCTTTCAAAAGCACAGATAACACAGCTATTGGTACACTGCAGTTTCAAGGTGAAAATGCTGCTGAATGCTTATTTGACTCAGTATATGTCTTAGAGCATATGAAACAGTGGATTGTTTTTGCATCTTTCTTTTGTACATTTTACATGTTAAACTTTATTACATCTTATAATCGCACCAATTTTCCTCCTTTTGCTGTGCAGTAATGCTACGAGTTGCTCAACAGTTAGAATGGAGCAGCAGAGACATGACTTATGAGGGACACATGGATGATTTCAGTGTTTATGCCTCTTGACCAAAATCCTTGGAGTATTATCCGTCAACATTCCCAACACTAGTCACACTGGAGTTGTATCCTCTGAGCTGAGCTTGTGTGTCAGTCAGACTCTGTGATCTCCAGGGACAGACAGATCGAGACAGCGATAATACAGAAAGAGGCTGACTGTCACACAGATGATGATCTATAGGCCACCACAGATATGTAGACTGTGCATAATCACACAGTTTCACATTCAGCTGGTTCACCACAACTAGACCCAGACACACACTTTCCCATGGTACACTCTGTTGGGGAGAAATCCTCATAGGAAAGCAGGGAAGTCGGTGTCTGAGGGTCTGTCTATATGTGTGTGTGGGTCTGCTTGTATGGTATGTGACCGCTTTTAAGAATGTTTGTCACACAGTTAATCAACCAAACCGCCATGTCTAACACGCAAATGGACGAACAACAATGGGACTGTAAGAGGAACAAAGAAGATGCATATTTCAAATTATTCTTGACAGGAATGTGAACGGACAAAGATTGCAGTCATGAGTAAAGTGTGCTAAACAAATACAGTAACTTGCTCATTTTTATTGGTCATAAAGACAATTTAGGCTTTGATTTAATTGACTGGCATAGAGAACATGGGAGTATAACTAATACTCTCATTTGATCACTTTGAACATCAGCATCATGGCGGCATAGTAAGTGAGTGTTCGTGGTTTTGAGGATTCAAATCCAGCCCATCTCATTTTGCCCATTCTTTTAAATGTTAATTTACCCAAATCACAGAGAAAAAAACATCTGTTTCACTCTCTCCTGTTTGCTGATTCTTTGAGACATCAAATAAAAATTCATTTAGCTCCAGTGTTTGGATGGCGACAGAAGATTTGAGGACAGTTATCTCAAAAACTCAGCGAATTAGTTTTAAATTATGAATCTGAATGTTTTCAGGCAGTCCAATGCATCGTCCATGCTCATATGTCCGCCAATACCAGCTTACTGCAGATATATTATTAAAGTAGAGTGATATGTCAGCTGGCAAGTATCATGAAACTCCAGTAGTTTCAAATCTTTGGAAAACATTATTGTCACCAAGTCACCACAGAACATTGTCAGACTTACTGGTTGTTGTGCTTTCAGCAAAAAATCCTTGGATCTGGCAAATATTTTGCAATTTGGGAGATGTGAGTGTTTGAACTTCTAGATCATTTCCCGATACTATTCAGAATACACATTAGTTTCAAGATTCAAGAGGTTTATTGTTGTATGTACAGAAAACAAGACAGTTACACAGTACAATGGAATTCCTACTTTGCTTCTCTTCCTTAACCAACAACTACACAACGTATGAAAAACAAAAACATGACTAAGTGAACAAGCAGTCATAAACTGACAGGAGCAGTGGTCGTAGAGAGCACTGTGCATTTGTAAACT
>NW_007578216.1:149148-150510 GCF_000690725.1 Stegastes partitus
AAAAAATCAGTATTCATACACACCCTTGACTGTCTAAATGGGACACAATCTAAGTGGCTCATATTAATCCACACAGCACTACTTCAGCATTCCCTGGTAGGAGCAGGAGGTTCAGTGAATCAGTAAATCTGGCACATGCTAACTGTCTAATAATCAAATGTAGGACCCCCACTCTCACCCCAACCGGTCGAGGCAGATGGCCGCCTTCCCTGAGTCTGGTTCAGTCACAGGCTTTACCCCCTCCCTATTAAAAGGTTTTTTTGGTTCCTTCCCATTGTCGCTGACTGCGTGCTTACTGGGAATCCAAAGGCAACTTTGAATTGTTGGGTTCCCTGTTTGTTGTTTAAAATTCACAAGGTCTTCACCTCACTATGTAAAGAGCTATGAAATTACATATGTTCTGAATAGGTGCCATATAAATAAAACTTAATTGAATCAAATTGAATAGAAACTGCTCCTTTACAGTGAAAGGAGTCAGTTACGGTGGTTTGGACATCTAAATCAGATGCCTCTGGGGAGGCTTCCTCTGGAGGTTTTCCGGACACGTCCACCTGGGAGGAGACCCCGGGGAAGATCCAGAACCTGGGAATGCCTCGGGATCCCCCAGGAAAAGCTCGAAAGTGTTGCTGGGGGGAGGGATGGGGCGACTGGCATCGCCTGCTGCCTCCGCTGCCCGACCCTGGATATGCGAAAGAAAATGGATGGATGGATGGATGGACTCATTAGTGGTTTACCTGGTGATTGATTAAACACCTAAAAACTATTTTTTTGTAGTTCAAAGCCACATATTCACAAGTTTTTCCATGCATATTCTTCTTGTAATGTTTACATCTTTGATAGAACTGTCTCCTTTAGAATGTGCAAAACTATGAAGTTCCCACCTCTTTCTCCACCCACCCAAGCGTTACATATTGCAAATGAAGCACTCCAGCTCACCTACATCTCTGCTCAAATGCTGTAAAACTATTCTACCCTACACAATGCCAAGTTGCAGTGTTGCAATATTTCTGCCACACATGCCAACATGTCCAATTCTGAAAAACAATAATGATACAGAAGGTTCCACTTTGCAAGTAGATAGGACTGGTTCCTTTAGGTCTGTTATGCATGAAACTTGAATGAATGAATCGGTGGTTTTGAGGCTGCTATTAGTTATGTTTCCATCATATTTTATTTTATTTTTTAAAGTATTGAATAAAGTGAAGTAGATTTAAAAGAAATGGCAAAAATTCCCTTTTCCAGTTCCACAAAAAAAAAAAAAAGTTCACATGAGGTGATTTCTGACTTTAAACGAAAAGAAAGAAATTAAAAGTCAATGTTCATCATGGGAGACAAAGACATCTTTTTTTTTAATAAGTTCTG
>NW_007578216.1:153924-186424 GCF_000690725.1 Stegastes partitus
CACCCACCCACCCCCGCCAACTCATCCATCTCTGGACTGGGCCAGTCAGTGGCAGCTCCATTGATAGGGTAATCCAGGACTGATTAATGACCCAATAATCAGAGGGATCCTCAGATCAATCATGGCCGTGATCAATAACCCCCAGCCAAGGCGATCATTAGCCTGCTAGAGTGCATCCTCTATTAGACCCACAGAACCAAAACAAAGGAACGAGAGGAGATACAGAGAGTGAAGGATGGCGGCGGGAGAGGGGAGGCAGGGCAGTTTTCGTATGATGATAAGGAAACGGAGCAGCTTCTCTGAGCTGGTGACGTAGGAAAGTGTGAGAAACTGAATTATCTCATTTCTATTCTCACGTGTCAGCAAGGAGACATGGGACTACAGAACACATTACAAAAATATAGCTACTGACGCTGTGGCAGGATGAGGTAATGGGAAGTGAAATCTTTGTGTCACTGCAACTGTGCAGGTAGAATAATGTGTTGGAGGGTGTGTCTGAGTGCACGTCCTGCTGTGCTTGCCTGTGTAGGTGTGTGTGCATGTATCCATACTGTGCTGTGTGTGTGTGTGTTCAGCTGCTTGTGTGTGTGTGTGTGTTGGTGTGTGTGTGGCAGCAGTGTGCGATGGTCTCTGATTTATGGGCTGTGTCCCTCAGTGCCAGCTCTCTGTCTGCTCTAGCATGGAGGATGAATGGACCTCTGTCAGCCCGGCCAGAACCCCTCGCCCACCTTCCTCCCCCGCAGCAGCCCTCCGTCGCTCCCCTTTTTCTCCCCTTCCCTCCCCTTCTCTACCGATACCATTTTGCAATTAGCCGCAAACAAACTTAGAGCAACTGTTTACTTGTTTCTATAAATGTTCTCTCTGACAGCTGGCAACAGAGCTGATATGGGTAAATAAGCTCACAGCAAGCAGGGCCGTAGTGATTCATGTCGATTAGAATAAGCCTGTCTGTTGTCAGCAGCTCAGTACGGGAGATTCCAGATCATGAGGAAAATATTATCAGACTTTTAAAGGGGAAATTCTAATTTTGCACAATCTGGTTCAGGCTCTTGGTTTTGGCCATCTATCTTGTTTTCTGTCTGTAACAATAACACTGCAATCACAGAGCTAATTGCTGAGACCTGCTGCAGAAGTCAAACGGGGCCAGAAACATGAGTGGTTAGTTGATCTACAAGGTTTTAAGCCAACCTGCCTGTTGGCCAAACTGATTTGGAAAAGAAAACTGTGACAAAGTGTAAATTACATACTGTGCTGACAGACTGTGAACAACACCCATGGCAAACAAATCCTCATTTCTTTTCTTCTTCTTCTAGAACTTGGAAGTAGTACTTTGATGAAACAATCAATATAAGGGATAGATTTACAGTTTTTCAAGTCAGGTGTCCTTCAGTCAACCTTTTATTTGATTGCTGTAATAATTCTTCATCTTCATAGTGGCCATTAAGTGATGCCTTCCCAACACACTGTGTGCTACTATTCCCCCACCACCACTGAGCATGAACAGGAGTTTTAAAAGACACCAACCCATTGTCATTTACAGAGTGGGTAGGTACTGCAGTTTAGTCCTCATAAGGAGATTGGAGGTTGATGGGGGTATAACTAACTTAACTTAAACCTGCCATTTTTCGCTTGATTTCATTCATTTTGTCACTTAAAAGCCTGTTTTGATTTCAAAGACAATCCATTTTTATTTTTTACCTTGTCAACATGTTGACAGACTTCCAGAGTTTCATTCGCAACAAACCTAATGAACCAATCCTGTCAGCTTACAGGGTGACGCTTTCTGTATCAGTATTATTCTTCAGAATGAGTTTATAGATTTAGCACATATCGTTTAAAAAAAAATACTGGAGCTGGTGTGCTCAAGCTGCAGCATGGAGGAGAGAGGTAGATGGACAGAGAGGCAGGAAACTCCTAGATCCACATGTTCAAGAGAAAGCAACTTTGTAGAGTTAAAGTTGTTTAAAGTCGGGAAGTGATTATTTTCAGTAGTAAAAAAAATCCAAATATGTAACTTTGATAGACAGAGAGGAGCTTTTAGAGGTTGATTTAATGACCGTCAAATAAACAAACAAACAAAAAAAAAAAACTTGATGTTTAATTTTGAATTACTGTTATTTTGCTTTTACTCACTGTTAGGGTTAGCTTAGGCACCAAAATACGTGAAGTCTAAGAAAAATAATGGTTTAGATTAAAATCCATCCATCTGCAACATTCAGCAAATGTAATCTAATTGCTCCCTGAAAAGGAGCAACGACACTCTCTCATGGTGTCTATTTCTGACATTCAGATATTTTATAGTTATATTGAACTACTCAGCCCTTTATAAATTTATGCTAAAGGGTATTTAGTGCATTGAAATGTGACGCCAAGAGGTCCTCACAAAGAGAGAGAGACTGGGCTCATTTTAGTTACTGAAGCCTCATATTATCTTCATGTAAAATTGTGAATAAATGTTTTTGCTCATGAGGATTGTGGATTTTATGTGATGACTTCCAGTGGAAGCACATGAGGACCTTTTATTGGCCAGTATGAGCAGAGGGAAAGAAAACAGCAACCAAAGACTGCATCAGTGGATGAAAATCACAATTCAATGCTTTCAGGTCTTCTTTTGGACTTTTCTGGCATTATCAGACATTAAAAGAAAAAGAAAAAAAGGAAGGTTGTGATGAGATAGTAATAGTGTTAAACTAACAGGCTATAAGAAAGATTGGGTCCCCACTAATATGTTTTCATTTTCTCATTAAAAATCATTTTTAAAAACAAAACAAAACAAAACAAAAAAACTTGTTTTACATTTACATCTGGGACCCATTATTCTGGCATCTTAGGACATCTACTGAAGATTTTTGGAAACACCGCTGACCAAGTTTATTTTAGTTTTAGCACACAGTTTTAAAATAAAAATGTATTGGTGTGGATGTAGCCAGAGAGTCTCCCATCAGGGTTTGGAACCAACTAGTAGTAACTTCACATCTGACCAGACGACCTATTGCTACCTTGTTTATGCCCAAGTAAATCTTTAACTCTATTTATGTGGGATGGTTTTATTACTTTTGCTGTATATGGAAAATTTCAGAAGAATCAACCTACTGAGATACAAGTGAAGCTGAAGGGAATGCTGAAGACCAGCTGTTTGTGAGGGCGTATGTATACGTGAGCTAAAGAGGGTGTGTGGGTGAAGTACATCATGAGCAAGTGCAGATACATAGAGATAGACGCTGCATGCAAACCCCCGTGTTTTTGCTTATGTCAACATATGTGTGTTTTGCATGGTATATCGGCACACATTTGTATACACGTACGTATCTGTGTGTATCCATATGGGAATGTTTTTGTCAGTTTGTGTTGGTATGCATGTGTGTGCATGGCTCTCTGATGTGGCAGCCTGCTGTGTGTACTCATTTATGTGTAATGAATGCTTATGAGGGTAAACAGATGGTGTGTTAACATGGTAAAATATGATCTGCTGCCAGACAATATGGTGGCACGCTGGTGTTTACAACACACACATTACACCCTGGGACAGCAGAGCAGCTTTAGAGCAGCCTGGCTTTCCTCAACAGATCTGAGTAGAATGAAAATGCCCTCCACATACTTGCTCCAAAGTTATTAATTTGCTGTGGTGGTAGTCTTTGGACTTTGGTGACAGTCAGATCTCTTACTCTGAAATTATATTTGAGATGTAACAAGTTACTAGCACTTCTTAAAGAAACAGTTCACAACTAATAGATTTTCATAGATTTTAGTGACACGTAGTGGCTCAACAAACAGTATCTCCATACAAGATGCAGACTGCAGCTACTCTTTATTAGTCATGAATCAGTAAGGGAATTAACAGTTAAAGTCTCTTTCCAGGCAATAATTAATCCACTAAAACTGCATTTCTCTGAATGAAAATTACATATCTATTATTATTAATATTATTTCTTAAAGCCCGAATATATTCTCCCATGCAGACATGCACATTGACAGCTGCAGACACCACTGATGCAGAGTTGTTAATATTATGCAACTTCTCGAGTCAGTGAAGCCCACCAGGAGGACTCTGCTCCATACACATTTCATATCTACGAAATTTGCGTCATGTGAACACTTGCATACACATGGATGTTAAGGTAAACACATCCTGTGAAGTCCCTGCCTCTCTCTTCAGCCATCTCCACACTATTTTTAGGATCTCTAGCACACTAGCTCACCTCCAACTCAAAACACTGTGAAAGTAGTCTACAATATACAATGACAAGTTGTAATGATTAAGTAATTGGAGTAACTCTGCCAAGCATGGAAACTGATTCTGAAGAAGAACAATATTAATACAGAAAGCTCCACCCTGTAAGTTGACAGGATTGCTTCTTTAGATTTGTAACACATGTAACTCTGGACATCTGAATCTGTGCTTTTGAGACTGACATGAGTACACTGCAGCGTCACGGTGGAAATGCTCAGCCATGGTGCTGCTTATTTGGCTGATGATTTGTCTTTGGAAAAGCCACTGTCACCTATCTTGGCCGACAGGTGGGACAGGGCCAAGTCTGCCCTGTGGAGGCAAAGATCCTTAATATTTCTGAATACTCAGTTCCGATTACTAGAAGAGCGCTGCGTAAATTCCATAGACTGTATAAAAGATGGACGTAGCTACCGTGACGTCACCCGTTGGTTTCTGCACTGAGAAAATGAAGCCAGGGTTTTGCTACTTCCTGGTTGACATCTTGGATTTTTGGAGCCAGTGACACAAAAATCGTCGGAGGGGGGAGGAACCATGAGCATGAACTGAAACAGTTTCACTTTGAGTCATAAAACCAAAACAATCAGCTGAAAGATGCTAAAAAAGCTGATCGGAATGAACTGCAAAACCAATTTATAATTTTGTGTTAAGAGTCACATTATAAGTACTCATTTTATCTTTTGTTAATTGAAAAATATTGATCAGTGCAGCTTCAAGAAGTTTTTACTTTAAGCTTCATTCTGTTGCAGTGTTGCTCTTTTAAAGTCCCATCAATCTCAAAGTACACATCTTGAAGCTATAAACGCTGCATTAGAAAATTGCCAGCTGGATTTGATTTATGGTTGGCTTTCTTTATGCACTTTATTTTTTATAAATTGTATAATGAACACACTACATCAAATTCTGTCAAATTAATGTTCTTTTTGTCAAAAGTAACTGAGTAACTTGGACAACTTGTTAAGTGTGCTAAAATGAACTTCTTAAAAAATGCCCTAAAAACACATTGTCTTGATCTTATTTTTAATCTACAGTCAGTCAAGCTGACACTGTGTAAGCACAGGGTTTTCTGTCTCACAACAGATGTATTTGTAGTTTAGTTTCTGCATATATCGCTCATAAGTTTCAGTTGGAATAACATGATATCTTGCTCATTATAGTACTCTTTTATGACTCCTAGGTTAGTTTGATTCCGTTGCTGTTTCCATGCATGTGTAAACTAGGTCTTTGTAAGCATTGAGTATGTGGGAGAAAACTTTTCAAACCTTCACTGGATTATTGTTTGATCCCAGCTCAATAAAGAAACTGTTAAATATTACTATGGTAGAATATTATGGACCAACATGAAAGTTCAGCTTCCATCCCCCAGCCACACAAAAACACATACTCTATGTGTGACCTTGTGACCCTGCTGCCCATGACGAACGATGACAGAGGTGTGACAGAAGAAGACAGACTAAAGAGTGATGAACAAACCACAGGAGAAACCACATCTATCAGTCACACACACACACACACGCACACACACACACACACACACACACAGGTAATGACAGATGGCTCTTCTGCCTACTCTCTTGCTTCTTGTGTGCTCTGCTGGCCCAATAATATTCCACCTTTACTCTCCTGCATTCACTCTGCTGTCGCTGTACATTAACAGAATTCAGTAAATGATTGGTGACAGACAGGAGGGAAAACTTTAACTTACAAACTCTGACATGTTTGGGATAGTCGTATACAGTGTGACTGAAAGACAAAAAGACAGCAGGCAGCACTTTATTGTTTATTTATTAGGTCTCCAAACCAGTGGTTCCCAAAGTGGGAGATCCCGGGGGGGTCTCCCACTTTGAAGATGAGATGCCTTCGGGTCACTGAAGGCATCTAGGGTTTAGGGGGGAGTCCCAAGATGATTTTCAGGATCAAATAAAACTAAAAAATTATTCAAAAATGCATATTTTAGTCAAAATTATTACAAAATAGTAGTGAAGTTGAAAATATCACCATGTAAAAGAAATTAAAAAAGAAATATGCCATCACCCATCTGATTTACTTTGTTTCCATGTTACCCCTGGCATAGTCAGACAGATTAAACAGCAGGTCAGTTTAGAAACAGATCACAACTAAATGTGGAGGATCATCTCTAAGTGGCCGCCTTTGAAACTGAACCCAGAATGAACTGACTGTGAACTACCTTCGTAGTTGCCAATTGCTGGAATAATGAGCCCACTATAGTACCTGCTGACATGAATGGGGTCAATACAGCAAAGTCTGGGCAATAAAGCTGAAAGGTCAGACAATCACTCGTTAATGTACTCAGACCAAATCCAAATATGGTGGTCAAACTGGAAGTGCTCATGTCTCTTGCATTGCTGAACTTTTTTTTTTTTTTTTTTTAAATAAGAAATTGCTACTTGCTGTTACTATGGAAAATAAACAATTATAACATCACTGATAGACATCATAGCCAGCATTAATTGGAATTATCATCTTCAATTTTTATATACAAATGGTGTATTTTTATGCAATATTAGTTTTTCTTTAGTACAGAAAGGGATTTTAGGGAGTGACGTCATCACCATTTCACTTTCACATTTGTAAATCTTTTATTTCTGCTCCTTAACTGCATATATGTGGAAATATGCTTTCTTTTTTTTTTTTTAGAGGTTGATATTCTTCGAACTTTGATAATTATGTATTTATTTGCTATTTTACTCTTATTATATTTCTATCTTTATTCTTGGGCCGGAAATGTGCATGTAACAAAAAAGAATTTGTCCTCAGGGATAAAGTATTTCTGATTCTGATTCTGATTTATAGGTTACCACATAGTACCACTTTATTTAGAGTGTATCATGAGGGACATTTTTACTTAGAGTGTATAACACATTTCTTGTGCATTTTGCATTTTATATTTTCTTATTGTTTATTTTTACTTACTGCATATTTTTTGCTTATTTATCTGTATTTATGGTGGTGGTAACTCTTTCTGATTTCTGTGGTAATGTGATTAAGAAAGAATTTCTATTTGATTCTCTTCTAGAGTAAGCATGATTAGTCCAGTCAGTAAAGTCAGTGAGTCTGTGTTACCATATTTGACAGAAATCTATGCATTCTCCAAACATCTCCAACCACGTGATGAACAATCATGTCTATTGTGCTTGACAAACTTGTTTTTTTGGCACAGTTCATTTGGTGTTCCTTAAGTCCTCTCCATTTATATTTCCTAAGGTAGGTTAGCGATAGACTGAATTTTAAGTCTGCTGTTAGCAAACATTTGGAGAGCACTGTACATGGTGGCAAAGAAGTCCAAGCCAAACAAGCTGGATTCCATCTGTTCCAAAATCATTTATTTTGGTTTCGTCGGAGCAAAGAATTTGCTGTCGACATTCATCAGGCTTCTTTGCATGCTCTTTGGCAGTCTTGGGCCGTTCTGTGAGCGGTGGTTTTCTTCTTGGACATGCATTGTCTTGGTACATTGTCCTTTGCACTCTTGGAGCAGTCACTGAAACACCAGTTTCCACAGGTGATCTCTGAGCCAAGTCTAAAGCTCTTATTGTGTGTCATTCATTGGAAGATCCTGTAAACAGCGAATTGTGTGTGGCATTGTTTTTCAAGGCCGTCCACTGTGGCTTCTGTTATTGGTAGTGCAGCTCTTCCTGTACCTCCAAACCACAGCTGCAGCTGTGTGTCAGCTTATGTTCAGCAGCCTAACTGATGCTCTTGTACCCTCTCCCATCTGTATAAACTCTCGCAGTCCTTGTTTCTTACGGTTTCAGGAGATTTGTTACCTCATGGAGCAATGCAGCATCAGACACGATCCAGAGTAAAACTGCGAACGCTGTGGTGTTCCCATCATGTTCTCTAACAAACTGTTTCATGCAAGTTGGTCTAATTGGACATGAAATGTGTAATCACTTGTGTTGCTTTGAGGTTGTACTTTGGGCTTTGTATTTTCAATGTAGTCAACCTGTTTGTTTTAATTCATACATAAAATCAAATACACAATTTGGAACATTTTAGTGATATTGCACAGGAGTGTACTGTCGAGTGTCTCCCACTCATAAATGTGAAATCTACGTAAATACAACTTACATAAGCGCATCTGGAACTAATTAGATTTTTAAATATTTTAAAGACTGGAATGTAATTTTTTACTCCAAAACTCAGGCTGGACAAAGCTCCACCCACACACTCTGATTGGCTGGGTACCATAACGTACCCTCACCTTGTGCAACCCCAGTTTTATACCGTGCAAACTCATGAGAGGCCGGCGGGGCCTGTCAGACGATGATGGCATATAAAACTGTTTGTCTTTGAGAATCAAGATGCCTTTATGTTGCTTTGGTGCCAGAGAGGCAACAGGGGACGGCTGTTTACAGTGATTTAAAACAGAAAAACAGCATGGCTACACAAGCCTTATAGGCTGCACAGGCCTCTATTGACGGATGCCAACCCAAAACTAGCAAGGCCTGGATTCTGTCAGCAAACACACTGACAGTGAGGGCTGACAGGGACACACACATCCACACACACGTACACACACACACCCTGCACCGTGCAATCTGGACCAATCTCACCCCATGTAGCATTTTACTGCGCAATCATCAAAGCACCATTAAATCAGAAGTGACTGCCAATAAAGGGAGGAAATTGCGGGCAGGGATTACGATGTTTGCATGATAAGGGGTGTGTGTGGGGGGGTGGGGGGTGAGGACAGGGGGGATGTAATCGGGGGGCGTCACAAGATTTATGTAGCATTTACTGTGGAGCAAGTCGTAAAGTGTAATTACAGGGGGGGCTGACACGCCACAGAGCCACAGCCCAGCAGGCAGACTGGCAGGAAGGCAAGGAGACAAGTGATCAAGGCCCATTCATCCACACTGTCTCTCCATTTGTCTCCTCTTCTTTCTTTGTCTGTCTCTCTCTCAGCATCTCCAGACCCATAAATCAGCTGCAACAAGTCTAAGCTCCGGTGTCAAAACAGCTGACATGAAGCGCTTCGTGGGAACAATACTGTGTGGGTGGAGACTGACTGACCAACAACGCCACAAAAAGCACAAACAAAGAGCAGAACAACGGAAGATAATCGTCACCGTTCTGCTACTTCTGTCTCTACTGCACACTGGCCAAGTTGTGTCTTCTGCTATTGGTCAGCTGATTATAACTGGTCTGCCACTGTTGCTGCAGCACTCTTTTCTGTTGTGACTTTGGTTACAAGAGTAAAGCATGTACACAAATATCTTTGTTAGAAGTTGGTATTCTTATTCCATAAAACATTTTTCTTTGCCACTTTGCTGCATCTTGGTCTCGTTCAGATGCCCTGAAAGAAGACAATAAACAAGCCATTTTAGGAACACCGAAGGAAACTCCATTCTTTCCACAGTGAAACAACTGCTAAAGAAAACCGACTGTCATCCCAAATGTCATCACGTCTCTTTCAAGTCCCAGAGCGGGAGAGTGGAGAGCTTGGGAGTTTGCCTCTTTGCATGTCTGCTGCTGTGTGGGACACGTGGGTTTGTTTACAAGACATTTTATGTTGATTCTCAGGGGAATGAACGAGCTGAGGCTGACGGAAAGGGAGCTGAAGTGAGAGAGCTACAATTTTCAATCGGGAAGATCCCTTGAGATTTATCTCCATGTTTACCATTCCTCCGCCAGCCCTCCGCTTAAAGAGGGACCACTTGGACAATAAATCATCCCTTTATAAATGGATGGGACGCCCAGAACCTTTTGAACTGGGCCTAATTTGCCTGGTAGCTTTCAAAAGAAGAGACCCCCCTGAGTTAGTATATGTCAGGGGCCTCAGTGAAGTGCACTGGCAAAGCACCAGAAGTTAAACAGGGTGACGGTGTTTGTGTGTCACTTTCTCTCTCTTCATGCTGTGCCTCCTTTATAAAATAAAAAATGGTTTTGTAGAAGACTGCCTACATTAACAGTGATGAATCGCCTGGTATGGAAGTCCACGACTGCCTATGTGAACAAGAAAAAAGTCGCCTTTCTCTTTCAATCGCTGTATTTCCATAATCAAATTTTTATGCATATTATGAAGTATTGCATTTGAAAAAGTTAATGGAAATTAAGTCAAAGTCAAATGAATGAAGTCAATAAACGTCATTTGCACTTGCTTGAGTTTTTCAAAATAAGAGTCGGTGCACATAATGGAAGATGGAACAACGACTAAGTTAAGATATAGCAAATATTTAACTCACATGACTGATCTTTTTCTGCTTCCTTTATTCTTCTTTCAGTAGCATCACACATGTCCAGTACCAGCGGACGTGAAAACAACTTTCTCAATTGACCGCAATTCCTGGAACTTTCTCAATTTTTCTGTCATAGATGGACTTTTTTTTTTTTTTTTTTTTAAACGTTTTTTCTTCTTCAGGATTTTGTTTTGCAGTTTTTGCAGCAAATAGCTTGTTGTATTTCCAGCTTCCTCTCTGTTTATTACAGACATGTGTAACGTCATCTATAACAACAATAATTTATTTGTTCCAAAGCAGTAAATGGAAACAAGCCGAATCCACGTTTTCTGTTTCAACATTTTTTCAGATATTTCAACAGTTTGCCTTTAATTTATTTGACAGTTGTATGGAAACACGGCTTATGAGTTGGGTGAGTGACAATATTTGTCTGTCAACACAGTTAAACTGAACTCTAATAAACATTTTTCTCAACATGCTTTAATATCAAAGCCAACAATATAAAAGTTAAGCATACTGAAGAATTTTATTATTCTTTTTTTTTTTTGATCTTAACCAGTACAGCTCTATTCAGCCCAAATTTCCTTTAAAATATAGATATCTCAATTTCTCTCAAGAAACCAAAGGCACATGGATGGTGTCCTCAACACATATCACCATCCAGGGGTTTTGACTGCTGGCTCATTTCACAAAAGAATCCTAAGAGGATTTTGCCATTAAAACAAAGACAAAAGCATTCTTTTAATGTCACACAGTTTTACAAATAAGTTAAAGTATAAATACAAAGAAGAGAAATTATTTGTCAAATTCAGTTTACATTTGTAAATATGCTGAAAACATGAAATTTGGATTATGACACTAAGAATTGTTGCAATTATTTCCTCCCTCTAGAAATAAGATATGTTGGTGGGTCCTCAAAAGGATTTAATGATTCAATTTAAACATTAACAATATGGACTTCCATAATTACTTTTAATGTTTTACTTTTTCACACACTGTCATGTTTGATTTTGTCCTGAATACAAAGGAAGGCCAATCAAAGAATACTTTTCTGCTCTGTAGAGATGAAGCCAAATAAAATTTGGGTGTCAGCATAAAGCCTTTTATCCTTTAACGAGCCTCTGTGGACCACTCTTCAACCTGATCATTGCAGGGACCCTGGTGAGGGGTCTGGGGTCACAGAGAGATCAGAGGGGTTATTCCAAGGTCAGCGTCAGTTCAAGAACCCGTTGAGTCCGCCCTTCTTCCTCCTCCTCCTTCCTGACACATGAATCTTTTCTCTCCTCCCACTGTCCTCCTCACCCAGGCCATCCCAGGCTGCACATGCTGTTTTTCTCTGTTTGCTGTCATCAGTCACACACACACACACACACACACACACACACACACACTGGAGGAGTGCTGGACCTGCTGTTCACTAATGTCACAACTGTCAGGGAGCTCAGAGAGGGAGAGAGCTTTCAACACATAAACATACAGGTAGTGAGAGAGACAGAATTAACCTGCTGTTTGTCTTGTCATTAGTCTACTGGGTGGCAGCTCAGGACTGAGTCCACACACACACACACACACACACACACACACACACACACACACACACACACACGCTCACAGAAAGAGGGAGAGAGTTGGCCTGCAGACAAAACAGCGTCCTCTTATTCTGTGGAAAGCCCAAACTCTTTCCAAACACAGCACTCATCTGCTGTCATCACCCCTATTCTCACACCTCCGCTTTCTCAACACACACACACACACACACGCAAACACCCACACACACACACACACGCAAACACCCACACACCCACACACACAAATATAAAACATCCCAGTAACAACAGGCTTGAGGAAG
This sequence comes from Stegastes partitus, assembly GCF_000690725.1. Classification (NCBI taxonomy): domain Eukaryota; kingdom Metazoa; phylum Chordata; class Actinopteri; family Pomacentridae; genus Stegastes; species Stegastes partitus. The sequence continues at coordinate 166,202 of NW_007578216.1, forward strand.
CAGCCATATTTGGGCTAAAGAGCTGCAGGCCCATGTGGACTGTGATTTCATTATGGAGTCAAACAACAGCTCAAACTAGCAGGAATGCCTGTTGCACAATCTGTGTAACTGTGAGTTCAACTTTTGGTATTCTTTATTTAGCAAAACTTCATGAAAACTGAACTTGCAGTTTATGACTTTTGTGAGTAGATTCGATGACAGATGTTTATAAATCTTGTTCAAATATCCTGTATATGTGAGTAGGGGAGGCGGTGACACTGACAAAAATGACTTTAAACACCTTTTTGTAATTTGTCACATGACGTGCAATAAAACAAACAAACAAAAAAGCATTCTGGTTAAAAACACATCTCATGATACTAGGCTGGTATCTGAAAATATCGGTCATATTACACAACCACAGTCACTCTTATGCAGCAGAAACTAGAGATAGACCAATATGTTTTTTTTTCAAGGCCATGTAATATTATTAGAACCAAGGTGCACTTTCAGTAAAAATGAAAGTCTTAGTGGCAAGATTTACAACACAAATTCAAAAGAGCAAAACTTTCCTTTATGTTTAATTAAAACAAACTTTTCAAGATTTATCCCTCAGCGCTTACTGACTGTTACTCTTAAACCAGCCATGTTTCTACAGCAGCCCAGGACAGACAAACCAAGCTCTGGCTCTAGAGAGGGCCTTCCATGCTTTTCACATTTTAGGTTTTCATGCACACTTGAAAGAGGAGAGTGAGGCAAGTGGTATCCAGAGTTGGTTGAAATCTGCAACCTCAAAGCTCAATGTTACTAAATTTTACTGGACCTTTAAAACATATTGAATTTAATGGGATGTCCACCCGTATGAAACTTTACCATGTGATTTAGAGCACTTGGACAAACCTCCAACCAGTCCAACAGCCTGTCAGCAGGTTTATACAGTTACTACAAATGGGTTTCCATGTTTGGTGGTGCAGACACGTTGGCTCTGGTGGATTCAAAGCAGGGAACGAAACATGCGTAAATGCTATCTTGCAACAACTTCCACTGCGTGCAACAGTGCTCATAGTTCTCATATTTCATCCAATCGCAACCTCATTCGTCAAAATACAGAGAATAGATTCTTCTCATCTTTCATTGCCGCTCCAACACTACACACCCTTGAACAAGATTTCAGACGACCACGAAGGTGACACACACTGATAGGACAGTAAATGAAACAAATATTCTTGTGCTGTGCTATAATGTTGCTGTTTAATAAAGAAGTTTTACTGTCTGACTGCCTCTGATTGACTGTCTGTCAGGGAAGGTATTCTGTGTCTGAGAGCGATGCCAGCAGACAAGGCCGCGACATGAACATGATGAATCCCACACTCATTTAATTGCTGTTTTACAGTTCAGTGACAGCCATCAGCTAAATAAGCTGTCACACGCACAACGTAACGACTGACTGGCAATTATTTTACTGGAGCAAAGAACAGCAGGCTGTTTTTCCTTTTCCTCATTTTCAGTAAACTTTGTGTGATCTTAATGTTTGCTTTGTGTTAATAGATGGAGCTAATAGCTGCACCGAGAGGTCGTGTTAGTGCTACATGTGATGCGATGCACTCTGGCATCGACAGTTTCAGAAAGAACCTCCTTCTTCTTCTGTACAGGGTTGAAAATGGATGGTGGTTGCTTTGCCGAAGCAGCTACAACGCTGTCTTGCATGCAGCAGTTTAAAATAAAACTTTATTAGTTTGCAAATGTTGTTATGACAAAAGGAGACTCAAAAATCTAAAGAACAAAAAAGAAGGAAACAGTTTTGAAAGAGCAACTTAAAATGATATTTTTCTTCTTCAAATGTAACAAGTCTAAAAGAACGTAAAGTTTAAAATCTAAACTTGAAATCAAAACCATGAACACACACTAACTCATTTTTGCACAGAATGAGGATAGTGGGCAGCAGATCCTTTGGGTCTTGTGGATTGTGGGTTTGGCTCTCAGTGGATCAGTCTTGTTCTGGCACATCTCACAGATACTCAATTGCTGTGAGCTGAGGAGCTTGGAGGTTGGATCAACAGACCTTGAGGGCTCTTGATTGAGTTCCTCGAGCTGGTCCTCAGCTATTTTTGCAGTTTGTCAAGGCTGCTGTTGCCATGGGGAGGGTAGTCTTGGTCTGGAACAATGTTTAGGTGGGTGGTGCATGTCAAAAAGACATCCACATGAGTGCAGGAGCTAAAGTTTCTCAGCAGATCATGTCATAACAGGCTGATCAATATTATTCACTTGACCTACCACTGGTTTTAACGTTGTGGCCAACTGGTGTATCTCATCCATGCACTTTGTCCCAACTAAAACAAAACACTAGTAGACTGTGAATCTCACATCACTACTTGGCTCACATCGGTTGTAGGTGTTTGAGAAAAGGAAATGAGAGGCGCAGCAGCAGCAGGAGGAGGAGGAGGAAGAGGAGAAGGGGCGGTTTGTCATAGGAGTCATCAGTAACTGTCGCCACCGTGCTGCAGGCTTAATTAACTAGCTTGGTCGTTAGCATTGCTGCCCCCTTTTCTCTCCCTCCCTCTCTACTTGCTCGCTGCTCTGAATAGAAACGCCTGATTATTCTGCACTCCAGTCGCAGCCAATTACAGGCTCCAAATGGAACAACATTAATCAAATCTTTAGTATGGTGGCAAACTCAGAGGTATCAGATTGCAGAGGGACGCAAAACTAATATGTCACTGTCACCGGCGGTTGCGCAGGCATTTAGCAGCTAGCATTAGGGAGCCGCATGAGACGGGCTATCGCCTGGTTGTAATATGGAGCCTGATCTGGAAACCATTAGCATGACATGGCAGCAGAAACGCAAAGCCTGTCCTCACCCCAAATCCATTTTTTATCCACCCCACCCCTGTCTCTGTCCCCCCCTCTTCTTCTGTTCGTTCTCCTCAGCAATCAGACAAGTGAGGAGTAGAGAAGGATAAATAGGGGGAAGGAAGGGTGCAAACTGGATGAATAGAGGAAGGGAGACATGGAGGGGTAATGAGAGGTGAACAGCAGGAAATGGCAGGGACAACGAAGGGGAACGGTGAGAGCTTTTCACCATCTTTAGACAAAAAAAAGGAAGATAAAGGGAAAGACGCTTTCTGCTAGCGTGGCTGATGTGAGTTTTGCTGGACGAGAACACCCAGAACTAAACGGTGCCATTCAGACTGTGGCCTCCCAGAGAGTGGCACTGGATCTGGGGCAGGAGCAAGACCCGCACACACGGGACTGTGACCCAGCAAACTCTGTCTTGCCACCTCACTGGCTTCCCAGGGTTTGGCCTGAACCATCAAGCCACAGTTGGAGCCAGCCAGAGGACACCGCTGCATAATGGCCTCATTAGGACAAATGATTAAAGCCCAACTGAAATGTGCTAAATGCCTGTGTCACTGAAGTGGCCTTTAAACGGGCATAAATAAACAAGAGTTATGCTGAAGGTTTGGGTGTGCACCCTGGCAGCATAATAAATTACAGGGTAATGATATTAAAAGCACAGAGTCGTTAAGATGCCAAGCGGAGATGCCATAAATCCAGGCGCGGGCTCCCACTGGCTGTCCCCACGCCGAGTAATTAAAGCAGATTTATGAGGCGCATTACATCAGTGCTAGATAGTTCATATATCGGCCTCCTTTATTGGACAGCCTGACAGGCGCCAAAAAATATTGTTTCGAGTTCCCCGGCCCCTTGCAGCTGAGAGGCCTCTCCCAGCACTCCATCTTTTGTTGTGTCAGTCCTGCGTGGTGGTGATGGATGGACCGATCCACTCCTCCGTCGCTCCCCACGCTTGTTCAGCTCCCCCCATCCTTCCTCTATGGGAGACTTGTGACACCAAATAGCTTTATCTTCACGCAGCAACTCTTTCACACCCTCCCTGTTTCTGTCCTTCTCACTGGGGGAAAACAAAGAGCACAGACACAAGAGTAAAGGCTGAGATGGACAGCAGGAGAGAGGAAGGGAGAAAACAAAAGCATGAAAAGGGAATGAAGGAATTACAGTCAGAAAGGTAGGGAGGGTCATTCTTGTTAAATGTCCTGCCTGTATCCTATAGGACTAGACGAACAAATTGATCTGACAGCAAAACAGACAGACAGCCTGTAATTAAATTTTGGATATTGGTTCGTCAATGTTCCCCACTTATCTACAGCATTTTTATAACATTACTGACAGTGTATAATTGTATCCTAGTTCTAAAGTTCTGAGCTGTGTAAAGCTCTTCTGTAGCCATGCTAAGTAAGAGTCCTGAGCTGTTAAAAAGTGAAAAACTCCTCTTCACACTGCAACTTTTGGTCGTCTTAAATCTGCACAAAAACCTTGGGCTAGTACTACACTCCACTAGGATCCAAGTGACATAAATGGTGTACACAATGCTCTGGATGGACATCTATGTACCCGCAAACTGCCAACCAGATGCACATGTGCTGGAACAGACAGACACTGATGAACTGAGTATTGATGGAACTTGTGACTCCAGGCAGACTAAAAATTGATATAATAAGAACAGCTGGTGTCTACAGTGGACCGTGTGCACATGAACAAGGGAGTAAACCAGGCCCTTAGAGTCACTTTATCAACCATCACCTCAGAATTTGAGACTCACACCATCACAAAAGCTTTCCTGGCTTTCACATTAGTTCATGGCACAACTTGTTTCATAAATATCCAATATCAATATTTCATGTACAGCACAGCACATAGACAGCAGGGCGGTACACCATAAAGAAAAGTGGTGCTGTATTGTAATGTGTTATGATACAACAACTTGACAGGACATAATGTAACCTGAAGACACTGACTAACTCCAGCTGAGCTCAGGAGGTCAAGTTCTGGACTTACTATTCCATTTGTGACCAATGACCATCACTACAAAGTGTTCTACATCAAACACAGAACAATAAACAGCATTCGTTTGCTTTACATGGGTAAATTTGTTTTTCTATTTTTATTGCTTAACAAATAAAGCCAAATGGGTGTTGGACAAATAACAATATCCATGCCCTTGTATGCATATGATGTGAAGAAGGAGCTGGAATCACCTGTCTGTGAACTGTGTGAATTGTGGATTTGGCTTTTTCACAGTTTTTCATTATTTATGTATTCAGTATTTTTGGGTGGGCAGGAAGTCATAGCTTGCTGACTAACTGGAGCCGTACTTACCATGACCCTTCTCCCTAACACTACAACGTTATAAAAACTAGACTAAATTAACATCAGTATTTCTCCCACTTGATCATGAGTTAGACACTTACTACAGTCTACAGTTTGCTGACCAGCTGCCTTGGTCCAGCCAGGATTAGAGGAAATGTTTGTCCTTCTTCAAATTTCCAAAGAATAATAACGTATTAAGAAGAGTCATATTGAAAAATCAAAGATCTCAACCTGCATCTGACTCTGCTGGTACCATTTTATACCTGGTAGTTTGACATACTTTCATAAATAATTTTCTGTTACAGAGCCGACAATCTTCATACGTCCATCTCACTGACATCTGGTGCCATTGTTGGCAGTGCATGTCCTTTAAAGGTGCCTTTTTTCCTTTTTTTTTATCATTATTATTCCACAGTTGCAAAATGATGAATATGTTCCATATCTACAGCATTTAGGATTTCACTTATATTTAGTTTGTTTCATTTATAACAAACTCAGATCTGTTAGCAGGGTATGGTTCCCTTAGGTGGTTGTGAAACCTGGCAGCCAGCACTTTCAGTGGAAACCCAGTATTTCTTTATTTTTTGAAATTATTGATTAATTGGCTTGCAAGTCAATAACAGTCATTTTCTTGACATGGACTTAAAAATGCAAGGATTTTGCAAAATTAGGAACAATTGGAGCCTAAATCCATGGAAAAAACTATACTCACTGGACACTGCTCTGGTCCACTGACTGCTGTGTTCTTCCCTCTACTAGATTAAAAACTCATCACTGAAGTTTCACAAGTTTTTAAAGCCTCTCTCTAGATAACACAACTGTTTAACCTTGTTAACTTGTCTATATGGTGTTTGCTAAAAGACACATCATGAGAAAAATAAGCAGTCAACACCATGCGCAAGCAGTCAAAACTTGAAATTGCAGTGTATGAATGACATTTTCAAAATCTCGGATTTAGCCCCCAGGGTTTCAAACATAACAAACATAAGGAACAAATGCTGTCAACTTGCAGGGTAGAGTTTCTGCATCAAAATTCTTCTTCAGAATTGGTAACCAGTTGGAACATGTATAGTTGACTTACTCCGGTGTTACAACTTGCAATTATGTAGCTTAGAGCTGTTTCACAGTGTTCGAACAGAATTATAGATGAGCTGGTGTGCTTGAGCTGCTGTGAGTGGTAAAGTGGTGGGTGGAGTGAGAGGCAAGGACTTTATAGATCTACATATTGTAAAGGTAGCAATGCAAGAGAATTACATCCAGGGCATTATAAAGTGAAAAGAGTCTAAAAAAAACCACATAAATGTGCAACTTTGATGTACAGAGATGAGTTTTAGTGGTGAAATCAATGACCAGAGTAGAACTTTAGCCATTCATTAATTCAAAGATTCATGTTTATGGTTGCTAAGTTCCTGCAATAGCAAACCAGGATGAGCGGTAAATGGGAGGTTACTGCTGGAAAAGCACAAACACACAAATCAGAGAGAACCAAAAAGAGAGTGAGTATGTGATTAAATGCTGTACACGCCAGTCAACAAAGATCAAACCAAGAGCCAAGGTCTGCCTCACAATTATTCCTCTACTTTGATTCAAAGGAGCAAAACAGAGCTGCTCCTTGTCTTCTGACAGAAAGAGTTATTGTTCACGTTTCTTTGTTGTGAGCATCTCTCCAGGGAGCTTTGCTAAGGCAGGTAAATGTACTCCCATAGTGGGCACCTATTGTGAACAGTAAACACACTGTACTTCTGTCCTTCCGGCTGTTCTCACAAAAGACCCACGCATTCACATTTACATAGTTGTACATGCTGTAATAGCTCAGTGGTTATAATCCTCTGTATGTCTCAATAAAATCACTGTGCTTCCTAACTGCTGATGAACCTTAAATGCCCCCACAGGAAAGGCACTCCAAGAGCCAGACAACTTAATTGGTTTGGCTGCATGTAATTTTAATAGCTCCTGTAATTAGGTTGCTTATAAAAAAAATTAGTCATAAATCATGTGAAACAGAGTTACATATACATTTCCTGTCTTTAAAATATGTTGTGCTAGTGCTACAAGTGTGCCACTAAGAGTTGCAAGCAGGAAACTTGATCGTCCCGTTGGTAAAGGCTGGTCAGAAAAGAGAAGAAAGGCAACAGAGAGGGGGAAAAAAACCCAACTCAAGGCACTGATGTTAATGATCCCTGACACTTTTATTATCATTATTAATTAGTGCTTTTCAAGCAACAGATTTAAATCAATATGAAGGAGTGAAACAAATTTCAGCGACCACTTGGATCAATCTGGGGGAGTTTTATTCGATCTATATTAATGTCAGTAAATTTAACCTGTTACCATGGACCAGACAGCTTCAAAGACTAGTGCAATTTCTAATTAGAAGGACATGAGCTGACTAACCATTACTCTTCTCTGATCTGCGGTCTGAGCACATTTGTAGTTCATGAATGCTTTTTTTTCGTCCTTTTCCTTCTGTTCCTTGTTTATGACACTCTTTCCTGCAGCCACCCTTAAACACAGTGCAGCATATATGAAACATGCCTCACACCTGTGCAGATGCAAAAAAACAAAAAAACGTTATAAGACCTCAAAACATGCCACAGTAAAACATGCAGCAGTGGGTTAACCACAAAGAAAAACCCACTCAACAGTTACATGTGCTTATGCAGACACACATGTATAAATACACACACCCTCCTGCTGTGTGTGCCCTTTTCTCCACAGGTGCCTCCCCCGGCACAGCATCGCTATCTCCCCACTGCCACCAGGACCCGTTTGGAAGCTCCGTGCGACCCTCATCTCTGTCCCCTTAAATTAACCGCTGTGACAACTGTTCCACCCTGGACTCCATAGGGGCAGAAAGAGAAAGTGTGTGTGTGAAGGGGGGAGGGGGGTTGGTTGGGGAGATCTCGCCAGCAGCACAGAATGCCTGCTTTGTCCTTTAGAATAATAGGCCAGGGCCATATTTTTTAGACCATAGCATGGTCCTCATTAATTTTAATATCTGATGATGAGTTCATTTATCAAAGACTTTTCAGCAGGGCATTTGAACAAAGTGTGCTGGCACTCCTGTTTGGTCACTTATCACCTCAGTGGGGAAGAGGAACAAGGAGTGGAAAGTGCAGATATGAAAGTGTGTATACTTTATATACTGTGGAGAGGGTTCGTGTCCTTCACTTGGCTTCTTCAAATAACCTACAAACTTGAGCCGTAGGTGAAATAAGTTGTGAAAACTCAAGTTCCAATTGATATTTACAGTCGTGAAAACACTGGTGTAGCACTTTTCAATCTGACAATAGCACAAAAATCTGGGCAAAACAAAGGGAAACTAAACCACCGACCCTGAAATTGTTGGATAGTCAAAATAGGCTACATGCTCTTTTTCCTACCCAAACCATCCAGCTATTCTTGGAAGATCTTAAGAGATCCCAGGCCAGGTACAACATGTGATCCCTCCAAAATGTTTTGAGGTACTGGGTTTGCCTTGGGATGTCCTTCCAATTAGATGTGCCCAGGTTGTCTCCACAGAGAGGTATCTACACAGCTATTTGGGCCAGTCACAAGCAGTGACAATGATGTTGGATGAATCAATAAAAATAGAGGTCATGTCATTTTTAAAAATGACTTTTTTTCCTGCAACATTGGTGCATAGTTAGGGTCAGGCAACTAAAAATACTTGGTTATTGTTAGAGAAAGATCATGTTTATAGTTTACAAAACAATTATTTTTCACTAACCTCTAATAAGAGATTGTGACAGAACACAAACTCTGGTTTTCCACATTGAAATCAGATATAGTACAAGTCCATCTACCACCCTTACTTTGTGGTCTAAAATGCATAAGAGGTACAATCGAGAACTTCCAGGATTATGCCAATAAAAGCTTAACAACCATACTTAATTCAATGTTCTTGTGCAGTGATTGATCTTTCCAAGCACTTCTGCTATGTTTAGAATACTCTCTTTGGAAGTGATGTTCTGACAACTTGTAGGTGTTCTTTTGCAATTTCATCATGGACCACAAACTTGTGCAGAGAGCAAACATAAAGTTCTGTGTTAAAAAGACCTAACCTTCATGTTGAGGATCATCACTGATGACCGGACATAGGTCTGTGTAGGGCACCGATTCACTAACCAAACAGCAGTCTTTAATGTATAGCCTGCAGTCTCCAAAACTGAAGAAGGTGATTCAGGTCAACAGCGGGACCAAGAGCAAGCTCATTTTTCTATTCAACATGTGCAGAGTTGTGCACCATGAATTTGTCTCCCAGAGTCAGACTTTGAAATGTGAGTTCTACTGTCTACATCCTGAGGCCTCTGAGGGAGAACATTTGGTTCAAACAACCTAAACTGTGCCATTGTGCTAGCATGCACCTCCCCAGGGTCCGATGACAACACATAGGCTTTTTGGTTGTACCGACACAACTGATGATCCCCACCAGACATTCAGACCTCCTCTTCTTCCCCAAAATGAAATTCAAGTTGAAGGGTTGCCGTTTTGACATAGCAGTGGTGATCCAGCTCAAGCTGCAGATGATGCTTGACTTGCTTACAAAAGGAGTGTTTAAATGTGCTAGGAGCATTAGGAGCAGCATATCGCACTGCAAGAAGACTACTTTAAAGCTAATGGTGGCCGAATTTCAGAGGTGGTACTGTACGTAAGCAGATTTTGCAGGTATCCGTACTTTACTTGAGTATTAATTTTTCTGACAACTTTTTACTTTTACTCCCTACATTCGAACACAAATATCTGTACTTTCTACTCCTTACATTCTCAAAACTGGCTCGTCACTTGTTTCAACCTCCACGGATGACCACATGACGTTAAAGACGTAACAACAAATGTCTTTATCTTTCCCAGCAGTGTGCAATTTGTCACTGAAGCTTAACACACCCCTGCGTGCCTCAGCTGCCTGCAAGAGGCTTTTTAGCACTGCAGAACTGATTTTTAGACCCAAAAGGGCAAGAGCTTTGAGAACCAGCTTCTGCTGAGGCTTAATCAAAGATTTTGGTAGTCTTGAAGAGATGATTGTTTCTATTATAATGTTTAATGTTTATAATGTTGCTGAAATGGAAAACTGTCCAGTGATATTTTTTTTCCTCTGTACCAGCACTGTGCAGGTTCTTAAAGGATGAAAACAATCCTATTTTGTGTGCTTAAAACTTTTTTCGTTTTGCAGAGTTATCAAAAGAGGAATCATGTATCATCGAAGCCAAAAGTTCGTTTTTACTTTTTACTTTTGTACTTAAGTAAATTTCTGAGCTTATACTTTTCTACTTTTACTTGAATAAAGGAGTTGAATCAGTACTTCTACTTTTACCAGAGTCTATTCTACACAAGTATCTCTACTTCTACTTAAGTAAAGAATGTGAGTACTTCTGCCATCTCTGCTGAATTTAAATCAGGCATGATTTGTTTTTTTTTGTTTGTTTTGTTTTTTTATAGGTGTAGTCTCAGAACTTGATAATCTCACCTCATACAGGTATTGAATATTGGCACTGGACGTAAATAATATGCTGCTGATTAATCTATTATGAGAGGAATTTATATGGATCCTGGAACCGACTGTCTGAACCCCCTAAACGGACTGCAGATGTACTCCTCCAGGTTATCTGGCGTATAAACATCTTACTTTTGTGGTTTTGCATTCAGCAAAAAATGATCAGCAAACAAAGACCTGCACAGCGTAGCTCATAAACAGCTGAGTTTCTTACTTCAGCCCAGTGACTATTGTGTTGTTGGTAACAAACTTTGCATTTTATGTACAGTAGCCAACAGCACTTCATTTCTTCCAGCAGGTTTTCCTAAACACCTTCTTTCAATTTCTGTCTCGGATCTGTTTCAGACTGTGTATTCCCTAACCTCTACGTGTTAAAAATCTACATGCATGTAAGCACAGCCTCTGCACTCTTGAGGTGTTTCAGTATCAACTGTACATAAATCTGTGTGAGCGTGTGATGGAGCTTGACCACCGATCTTTCTGTCCTAGCAGGCTACAGTGTGATTAGTAAATGTGTATATATATATATATACAGAGCAGTTATGTTTCTCTTACCGTCCCTGGTGAGCTTTATTTTGCTTACTGTGGATATTATTTCATGTTATCTGGGGGCTGCAGTACAATTTATGGAAGAGACAGATTCAGCAGACGTGTGTTTGAAAAGCAGCGTGTCTCTGTCCCTGTCTGTGTCTGAACAGGCGGAGAATGAGAATGAGAGCAAACAGCAGTGTGCAGCCAAGAGTTGCACAGCCACTCCATCACCGTGATAGGCCTTGTCATCTCTCTCTCTCTCTCTCTCCTTCCCCTCTCTCCTACTCCTGCACTCTCCCTCCCTCACCCTCCCAGTGGTAAGGGTGGGGTGTAAAGTTCACTCCTGCCTAATTCATCAACCACCCTCCCTCCACAGCCCTGTACAGTCATTAGCTGCGCACACTGACACAGCACCCCGGCTCACACCCTACTCTCATTTATTGTCTTATTACAGCAAGGAAGCAGCATCAATTAATTAAAAGCTAAATTGCCCTGTGTCCCCGGGATGTGCAAGGAAGGTAAGGTGGCGCTGGCTGGATTCAGGTGGGGTCAGGAGGTTGGGTGTGTGAACAGTAGAGAGAAGTTGCATAATTTTGTAAGGGTTAGTTCCTTTCCACTCTTTCTGGGGAAAGCTGAGGTCTTCCCAGATTAAAACTAATTTTGGACAGACAGTTCCTTTGCAAAGAATTTGGACGTACATTTTTAAGTATTTATTACATGGTGGGACTGCCAAATTGCTTTGAAAGGTTGTCTGACTTCACTGTGCTGCAGTGATGTAGAAGACTACTCCAGAATGTCTTAGTGCACCAGAGAACACACCCAACAATCAATGATGCTTAGATGAGGTGCAACAGAATTGTATTTCACTATAAAGAGATGGTAGTGAAAGGAGCCTAGGAGCCTTTAAGTTTGAACTGAACGAAAAACAACAGCAGAGATAACTTTTAGTTAAACCATTTTTGACCTACATGTGGACTAAACAGTTCTGGGTTTATGTGTTGGGTTCGCAGGCCCGACCAGGTGACCCTCAGTGTGTCCTAACAGGTGCTTCAGGCTCAGTGCCCTTGTAAGGGCACACTGTGCAGCACACCGCTCGGCTGTTTACTCTCACAGTCAACCAGCTGCACTGCACATTTATAATACTCTCATAAGTGCGCTACAGATGGATATGGGTCCCCTCGCCACCGCTCCCTGGCTTATGATTAATGAGCAGCACTTGGAGCCGCATGTGTTGCCGCCTCGCAGCTCCGACATGTCTTTCCGGACCCGACATTTTGTATCCTCTGTGAAAAATGAGCTCCTTGGTGTCGTTCATTACACTGTTCCACTGCCAGAACTCTCCCATGCATATTCCTGTTCACTAAGCCTTGTGCCATGCTTGTACTGCGTGTGGGTGTCCGTGTCACTTTGCATCTAACTCACTTATCGAGACAGCTATCCAGTGAAATGCATGCCGGGGGAATGACTTGACTGTAATTTGGGACCGTTACAAAGGGAGACAAGTCAATAGAGGAAGACCTGACAGCCAAAGAAGGAAGGATTTCACCGTTCCTGTAGAGGACACGCTGCATAAGAAGCCCTGGCACAGCAGGAAAGTAGCCTCTTTTCTGCTGTGCAGGCACCCTGATATGACAATGGCCTAGTAATCATTGTTCCCCTTCTGAAGTTATAGCTGTAATTTGGTCTGTCGGAGAATGGAGTCCATTTGTCTGACAATGCTAGCCACAGTCGGTCGACTGAATCGAAATACTCGTGTATAGACGCGCAGGCACAAAGAACTACCACACTCACACAGATACACAACAAATGCTCATATACTTTCGTATAAACACACACAGCACCGTCGCACACACAGATAAACACACTCCCTGCTACTCAGCACTCTCTCAAGGGCACGTTCCAATAAAGCGGCATTGGAAAACAGCCATCTGATGGATTGGACCTGGAGTCGGCAGCACAGGCAAATCCCCTAATGTGGCATAAATAAGGCTGCCGTGCTCCGATCGCTCTCTACAGACAATGTAAATTATATTGTCAGGCGCAGTCACTTCCCCGCTCGCTGTGCAGCTAACAAGAGTCACCCGCCACAGCTCGACAAGGAGAGGAGGAGCTTCCAGTGGGAAGGGATAGGGGAATTAATTAAAGTGGCAACTCACCTACACCACACACACAAACAGGTATGCATGCATACACATATAAACAGATGCATTCACACCAGAGTCACACATACAGGAAGTATATATGCGTTTGATTTATTTCCCCTGCTCCTATGCGCTCCCCTCCCTCTCCTGTGGCTCCCAGTGAAGGTCGATGCGACAGCTCTGCTGAGGAACAGAGGTGATGCTGCTCAGCCATTTTGGAGTTAAGCTCCCTCCTTGTCTGCCTGAGGCCTGCACATTCTCAGGGGGCCGACAAACTCAACACTGAGGTCTGTGAATAACGTCAAGTGTGATGCATTGACTTCCATCACTTCAGAACTTCCCACAGCTGCCTTGTAATGATTCAAAGCCGAGCCAAGGACGAGAGATTTAGTGTCAGTGTTACCCTTGGTGGACTGCTCCTTGTCTTCCTCTTCTCTTCACACGGTCTTTTTTACCAAAATTGTCCTTCCTGTTTCTTGCTCCCCCTGCAGCTGTTTTTTGTCAGGTTGGTTCCAAGACTTTGTCAGACCACAGCTGTTTGATCCTCACCAAATCTGTGTCCTGACAACGAGACTTTGTTGCTATGGAAGAACTCAATAAGGCCTGTTAAATATTCAATGGTCTGCTTCATTATTTTGCCAATCCTTATCAAACGCAGTGACACCTTGTAAGATGCAGTGACGTACTGATGATCGCTATAGCTTCTTAGGAAATGGCATGTCCTTGAAGACAAAAGAAATAAACAGACTTTACAGGTTTAAATGACAATTAAACAAAGCATGCAGCACATGTAGCGGTGAGTCTAAACCTGCAGCAGACTGTGCAGCCCTTGTAATTATGCAGCATTAAGTGGATACATTCATAAGAAGAGGAACATGTAAAACAAACAGCATCTTTGACTCCTTTTCCCACAAACACCGAAGCCCACAAGTCTTCCTTGCTTGCAAGATACCTTGCACAGAATCAGCTTTGCCCTCTCTCTGTCAAACATTTCCTCCCATAGCCAGCTAAAAAAGTGTTTCCCGACGCTGACAGGGAGAATGGATGGCCTCCATTACGCCTAGCTACAAACACATTCCGCCAGGATGAAGGGGCCGTAAATTATCCTGCGAGCGAGCAGCCCAGGCCACAGCCGAGCCAACAACCCCCCTCCCCCCCTTCTTCTAATGGGGTCGGCCCATCCGCAGCCTGCAGCACACTGAATCACACAGCCCATACCCAAACATACACTGTCACCTGTGTGTATATACAGCATGTGAGTGTGTGTCAAGCACCTGGGAAGAAGTCCTTGAACCCATCATCTGAATATGTTGGATTTAACAAAGATGTGCACTGTAATAAATATCAGCTTGGTTACTCTCTCATGACTGGGCACAACAGACTTAGATTACAGCACAATAACTGTGCGACGGGCCGCACACTGACAGGTCTAATGATGTGAAGCTGGAGGGCGTAACTGTAGAAACATCAGCAGTATGTCGGGTCAAATTCAGTTCACATGACACAAGTGTTGTTGGCAGCTGGTAAACCATCAAATAGGCCGAGACATTGCCCCGTGGCCTGGTTAAATGCTAAGTGTGTGTGCGTAAATCATTACATGCAAATAGTAAAATGTCAGGCAACATTGTGTTCCCACTAGGTAAAGCTTGTTCTTCTTGTGTGACAGTCCCCTCCCAGTCTCACCCTGCAGCACTGATAGGAATCTAGGTCCTCCCTTTTGGCAGTTGACAACAAAAACCCCCAAAGGAGAAATCTTCCCACTGTAACTACCTCTCTGTCTTCTTTCTCATGACATTTCATCCACACTTTTGTCTCTACTGTTTCTTTTCATATTGCTGGGATATTCCTGAGAGGCCTGTTGTTAAATAAATGAGGTCTCAAGCTTGGGACTGTTTTCTTTTTTAGCCTAGATGAGTCTGTTTGGACGTAAAGGTTTCTGAGTTTGTTTGTGTTTATCATTATTTTAGCTCTATACGTGCTGACTGTATGGAAATACAATAGGATTTCTATTAAGACATACTGTCCCATGTAACTAAAGTGTGGCCTTTAAAAGCAACTATCTTGTGGATGTTTATATTATTCACTGTCTCCGTCATCTGCTGTTATTGAATACATCTGACATATGATACTTCTCAAGCTGCAGAAAACTTCTTCAAAGGGTTTATTTAAAGAGTAAATTTGCCATAATTACACAAAAACATGTTCTGGCCATTTGTGCTCAAAAATGACATTTTTCTAAAGGCAGTGTCCCCTGTAATTTGGAATAATCCACAGAAGACACTGTTAATAGTTTTCAGCAGAACTATTACTTCCAAGAAATCCCAAAATAACTGAACACTGTGTGCTTTCTGGATTTCTATGAGTAACAGCGGCACTGTTTCTGAAAAGAACTGTTTCATTTCCGTTTCTTCTTTTTTTAAATTTCAGTTGGTTGTGTTTGTTTGGTCCAATCAAAAATAGGTTATCGTTTCAGCATCAGTACTCGTTTCCTCAATTCATGAAGTACCTCCATTAGCAAAGCCAGCCCTTGAGATGTAAGATATGTAGCACCTGCTATTTCTGAGGTGATAATACTTGAGGTTTTATCAGATGGTTCACTCTCATCTAAAAGTCAGATGGGACAAATGAAAATGAAATCCAGGTCAAATCAGCAGCTACAGGTGTGTCTCAATTTTAGACACATTTGCATATAGAGTCAAGCTGATAGACTGGAACTTGCTCCAGGCAAGTTTGAAGCTTGTCAGCACTTTAAGATATTTAAATTTGATTGAATATTTTGTGCTTAATCATGAGGCCTTTTGATTGAACAGTGACAAGAGAAAACGTGGTGCACCAGCAACAAGCTTTTTTTTTTTCATATTTTATAGATGTTAGCATTCAAATTCAAACGAATGGAGACAAAAATCTCAAAAGCTGAGGAGATAAAATAAAAGCTTTTGGAATGTTTAGACATCTCTGACAGGCTGACAGACCATTTAAAAGGTTTAATACTGCTACAGCATACTGAACCTTTACCTGAACCACACAACCACACAGAATCACCCCCTTTTCTGCCTGCTCAGACTCACCACGGGGCAGCCAGCTGCAGGGTCCCGCCTGAGGTGGAATGGACCTTGGTGACAGGTCACATTATACCTAGGTGCTGACAGGGGGAAAGGGGTCAGCCATGCTGTCAGGGCCGAGAGGGAACAGAGGAGGTGACGGCAGTGGGAGGCGGAGGAATGAGGAGGAATGGAACTCCTTTCATTGGCCTCGTACTTGAGTGACAGGCAGCACAGCTGTGTCACTGATGGTGAATACCAGCACACGTGGGCCTGAGTCCACACAGGCAGGGCTGGAAAGAGTACCGCAGGAATGTGGTGGAGGGGAGAATCTGCACCCACATCTCTGTTTACCCATCATTTAAATTGCAGAAAAGGTTTTACCACCTTGTAAAACTGACATAAATCTTGATGACATAAAATTCATGGTGTACATAATCATAAGGTGAAAGTGTTACAGCATGAAAATTGGGCCTTTCACAGGAAAAACCATAAATTTGTACCTTTTTTCTTAATAATTGTGTTTGTTCAGCAGTTTTAACTTGCATTAAAATGTTCTAACCAATTACAATGAGTGACTGATACAGTATTACAGCATATACATTAAAAATGAGTTTTGTAGCTTTTGAACCGTAGTAAGTCAGTAAAAGAAAAATCTTCCTGAGAAAAAATCTCCATTGCTCCAGTTTACTTGTACTATTCCATTCTATATGCCACATAATTAGAAATGAATGTAATTGTAGCTATAATATGTCTTTTGCAGGGCTATTGGCTACCCAACTAGCCTGCAAAGCCAGCAAATACAGCAGAACAACTAGCAATGCAAAATACAGCCTAGTGCTGTGTGTAGAAAGCTTTTCATGCTGTTTATAGATACACTTTAGCACCTGGGAAACATCCTCAGAACAAAACTCTTTACTAAGTTCTTAACAGATATTTTGCACTTTTGTTTGGAGAACCACAACAGTAATTTCCTAATATCAGCATCTAAAGCCACATATTTCTGGGCGGTGTACTGTTTTCACTGAACTGTGTTCACTTCACCCTTCAGTGCACAAACAATAAGCAGCTGGCTTCGGTAGCAGATGCAGCTGTGCTCAACATCAACTGTCTTTAGATACTTTAACTGATAAAAATGTTTCCACTGTCAGTTTTCTAAAAAAAAAAAAAAAGTAGGTTTGAGAAACTCTATGGAACCGCTCATCAGCTTGACCCAATTTCACCCCCGATCCTCCCCTTTTGTTTTCATGCCAACAATTTGCACAAAGGTTCACCTTCAGGTTTGAGGCCACTGTACACATGCATACGAACCAATGTTTAAAACTTCAGTGTATCAATTGCTTTTTAAGTAAAACTTAATGACCAAGCTCTGCAATGTCATGAATGACAGTAGAGGATTTGGTAAAAGCCAGACTGCCATCCCAACAAATCTTCACCACATGTATCTGCTGGGTTGTGAGAAGAGGAAGCAGAAAGACGGAGAGTTCCTGTCTCTCACAGCTTTGAAGTGTCAAAAGCAGGAAAGTTAGTGATGGATCATTACCAGTTGATACCCAGCAATGTGCTTCTGGCGATCATCCTTACATCCATTTCCTATTGGACTGTTACCTTTGGGAAGCATGAAGACACAAAGGCACATGAGTGAGCAGGGTCGGGTCAAAATTAGTGTCACTTCACTGATCACGTGTAGCCTTTGGTTTAGTTTTGAAGTTCTTTTAATGTAAACATGAGTTTGTGCATATAGATGTATGTGTGTTTCTGTTCCAGGCTGTCTACCTCAGTGTTTGGACTCCGTGTCCTCTCTTTACTTCCCCTGGCTGTGGCGTACAGACTGGCCACCACAGTCATCCCTTTCCTGTCAGCACCGTCGCCCCGTTTACCCTGCACCCATTCATCAGCCTGTAAATGAAGTAGCAGGTTTATTAGGCTGCGGTAAAACAATCCACCCTCCCACTGTCCAAAGCCAGCACACGGAGACAGCCAGCTCCCTGCCTGTTCGGCTCTGCTGACACAGCTAGTGTGCCTGTGTGTGTGAGAGTGTGAGTTTGCACCAGGTGGGCAAACCAGGATGGCCAACTGGCTGAAGTAAATAAGCCTCAGTATGTGAAAAAATCTGTTCGTTCTTGATTCTCTCTGATGTGCACCACCAATAACACACATACAGCTTCATGGGATACTGGTAGAAAGAATACAATAGGGATGTAAAGGTTGAATGATGTGTCTAAGAAAACTGAGTCTAACATTGGGATACACTTGGCAGTGAATTTGTCACAAGTTAATTCTCTCTCTGACTCCTGTGTTTCTCACATTGTGGTGGTGTATCAATACGTGCATCCCACTCCTCTATGAACTTGCAGTGCTCTATGCTTCAAGCCATCTCTCTACCACATTCCTGCACCAAAAGAAATGTTGCACGACTGTGTACAATGACGCATTATAATGATACATTAGCAGTCTACAGTTGTATCATAAAATGTAGCAGTAGAACCTGAAACCTCACTCTAACAGTGTAATGACCCATTACCCATCAGCTCATACGTCATGACCACGTCTCTAGTCTCGTCCACAGTTCTTGATATGCAATAACAAGCTATATGTAGATGTTTCATGGGTCCATGGTTATCTACAATGTTCATCATGCTGTTGATGACTTACTGTGATGCTGCTAACTGTGTATTAATTCTATTCAAGTCTTTCCACTCTATCATGTCGCAGCACTGATGTTTAAAAACATTATATTCAAGACAATTACAGGCATCTGTCAATGTGATTACTTGTGACAGCACATTCAAGATACAGTATATGAGGTTAACTCCAGTAGCATTCATGACCACATTAATACAGAATGTCACAACATTCACATCGCGTAATATTTTCCTGACCACAGGCACTACAGACTGATCAGACATAAAAAGCTGTGCTGCATCTCTTTGTGGTTACACAGCAACTCTGTCCCTTTTTGCAGGCAAATAATTGGTAAAATACATTTATTATAATAATTTTTGACAAAGACAGGTGACAATGCATCATTTCATTTGTCAATATACTTTGTTCCTAGTGAAATGTGAATACAGTAGGTATAGCGGTAACTTATTAGTATAGTTATATAGAATGTTGTTTTTCTTCCAATTGCTGTAAAACTAAGACGCACGTAAAGGTTCCTCATGGATAAAAACCAAGCCACAGAATAAAGGACAGCAGCACTGAGGAAGAGGAAACGTTCCTCTAGTACCACATGGAGCAATGTAACCAAGAGAGCAAAAACACTATCTGTGTGTGTGTGTGTGTGTGTGTGTGTGTGTGTGTGTGTCTGTGTGTGTGGACCTGCCCCTCTCCACCCAACTACCAACCTTTTCCAGTTATAGTTAAGCAACAAGTTCAATACATATACATCATTGCCCATAAGGTTAGAATCATTTTTGTTTGTTCCTCTTTTTATTTCTATTTATACACATCAGTAATGACTTCTGACCAGGTGCAATGATTACATACTGAGTCCCAGGTGAAATCAATTCTGACTCCTGGATCTGACCGAAGAGTCCTGCCCACTGACACCATCAACAAGCTTGTGGACAGTGTCTTAATACACTGAGCTATACTCAATATTAGTGACTAAGTGACATTTGAAAGAGTAATATTGGACCATATGTGTTTCCTGTTAAATTGGCCAAGCTTAAAAAATGAAAACAAAACCCTTAATCCTATTGTTCAATACCCACAATTTTGTTTAAGCCTGAATCCACAGTTTGCAAAAGTTAATTGTAGTTAAATTTTTACTGTGATATGTATTGTATGTATATTGTGATATCAATAAAGTTTTGAGAAGATATACACTTTATCTATCCAGAATGAATCGCATTGTCACAAACAC